>NW_026003015.1:867694-1051178 GCF_001458135.2 Marmota marmota marmota | reverse complement strand
TAAGAGACAGGGGCCAAAGGGAGGGTGAAGGGAGGGATCCACGCGAGGTCACAGTGGGTGTAGAGAGGGGAAAGATCCAGGAACCAAGCAAGGAGTCCAGGCAAGGGACCGACCTGACCCAAGATGATGAGAAACCCAAGAATCAGGGGACTGCAGAAGGGGAAAGCAGAGAAGGGGAGTAAGGGATGATGCCAGGATGAGGAGACAGTGGAAGGGTGGGTGGCACAATAGGCACTGAGGGGAGCAAAGTAGGGGGTAAAAGAAAGAGGCCCCTGTGTGCAACGCAACATGAGGAGATGCCACACAAAGCCACATGACACTATGCCACACAATGAACGAACACAGTCAGGGGCCCAGGTGAGGATGCAGGCTCTAATACTGGAACACAAAGAGTCAGGGTTCCAGAGGGCTGGGGTAGGGGAAGCATGCAATGGGAGAGGACTGGGTAGGGAAGGGAGGTTATCTAGCAGAGCAAGGTCAGAACAAGGCCCACGTTGACTGACAGGTGTCAGGGTTTTGGCACCTATAGTGGCCCAAGTGAGGGGCTGGGCTCTCTGTTTCCCATAGGAGCCTTCAGGGTGCAGAGTCCAGCCAATTCCACTCCTCTGGCTCCTATACCTCCCTGCCAGTGTGGAGGGGACTTGCCCCTTTAGTCAGGAGTCGCCTCCCACATGGGTGTCCTGGGAGCTCTTATATGGCACCAGTTAAAGTAGAGGGGATCTGGCACCCCAGTTGGGAGAACACTCGCACCTGGCTGCTGGGGTGAGCTTCTATACCACCAAAGCTTGGACTCACCCCTCTAGGTGGGAGACTCCTCCCATCTGGGTGTCTGAGGAAGCTTGTATCCCTGAACAGCTAGGGAAGAGGGGATTCGCCCCTCCAAACAGGATACGCCACCCACCTGGGTATCAGGGGGAGCTCTTATACAAACATAGCCAGGGTAGAGAGGACACACCTCTCTAGGGGAGAGACCCCTTCCTCCTTTGTGTCCAGGGGAGCTAGTATACTGCCACAGCCAGGGTAGAAAGGACTCACCCCTTCAGGCGGGAGACCCAACCACCTGTGGGTGGGTGGGGAAGGTCATATGATGCTGGGAGCCATTAGCCAAGTAGGTATGACAATTTCCTTGCCAGCGTACCCCATGTTGCAGTGACATTGAATGTAGGTGACCTTGCTCAAGGACCAGGGCGGATTAGGGTGTTCCTGGTTTAGGATAATCGGGTTTAGGGTGTTCCAGGTTTAAGAGTATTCCTGCTGGGAATAGGGCGTATCCTGCTGCCTGAGTTCCCCTTGAGTTCTCAGGGGATTCAGACAGTATATTTTGGGAGACAGAAGCCCAGTGGAGGTGGATTTGGGCAGAGAACGTGGATTTCCCCAGAACGTGATTGTAGACGGCTGGTGTGAGTTCGCGAATAAAGAGTTGCTGTTTGAATCTACAAGCTGTGTGTTGGCTCGTGATTGTGTGCCCAGCCAGACTGCGGCAATATATGACTGTAGCCAGGGTGGTGAGGACTCGCCCCTCCAGGGAGGAGACTCCTCCCACTTGGGTGCGTGGGAGAGCTGGTCAACCCCCTCAGCCAGGGTAGAGTTGACTTGCCCCTAAAAGCAGTAGTCCCCTCCCACCTGGGTGGATATATACCCCAGCAGCAGGGTAGAGGCAACTGGAACCTCCAGGAGAGAGATACCTCCCAACTGGGAATGAGGGTAACTCCTATACTGCCTTACCAGGGTAGAGGGGACTCGCCCCTCCAGGCTGAAGACCCTTCCCACAGGGATGTCTGGAGAGAGGTAGTTCATATACAGTTGAAGCTGGGTAGCAGCAACTCCCCCATGCAGGCGTGAGACCCCTCCCTCCTGAGGGTAGGAGTGGGCTCTTATACCCCTTGCAGCCAGGGTTGAGGGGACTCACCCCTACAGGCGGGAGACCTTCCACAGTGTGTGTGGGGGTAGATCGTATATCTCTGCAGTTAGGGTAAAGCAGACTTGCCCCTCCTGGGGGAAGATCCCTCCTACCTGGGTGTGATAGGTGGATCTCTTTACTCCTGCAGCCAGGGTATTGGGTATTCGCCCATCCAGGAAGGAGACTCCTCCTACCTGGGTATAAAGGAGAGTTCTTATACTACAGCAACCATAGTAGAAGGTACTTTCCCCTTCAAGTGGGGAGACCCCTCTCACCTGTGTGTCCTGGAAGCCGGTTTATGGCAGCAGCCAGGGAAGACTGGACTCCTCCTTCCAGGCTGGTGACCCCTCCTACCTGGGTCTCAGGGAAGCTCCAACACCACCACAGGGGGTGTAGAGGGAACTGTACCCTCCAGACGGGAGACCCATTCCACCTGGGTGTCCTGCAGAGCTCCTATACTGCTGCAGCAAGGTAGAGAGGACAATAGCCTCCTGGCAGGAGACTCCACCCAATGGGGTTTCAGGGGAGTTCCTATACCGAAGTAGCCAGGGTAGAGGGGACTTCCACGTCTAGCCCACAGACCCCCTCCCATCTGCATATCAGGTGGAGTTCCTCTACGGCTGAAGCAAGGGTAGAGCAGGCTTGCCCTTCCAAGGGGTGACCCCTCCCACCTGGGTGTCTGGTTAAGCTCTTATACTTCCACAGCTAGGGTAGATGGGACTTGCCCCTTCAATCGGGAGACCGCTACCACCTGGGTGTCAAGGGGAACTTGATTACTGCAGCAGTCAGGGTAGAGAGCACTCGCCCCTATAGGTAGGGACCCCTCCAACCTGGGTGTTGGGGGGGAACTATCCACAGCAGGGTAGAGGGAACACACCCCTCCCGGCAGAAGCCCCTCCAACCTGGGTATACCAGGAGCTCTTATACTGCAAGAGCTAAAGTACAGGGGACTCGCTCATCCAGGCAGAATACCCTTCCCACCTGGGTGTCAGGTGGAGCTCATATACCTCAGCAGCCAGGGTAGAGGTGCCTCACACTTCCAGGTGACAGACGCCTTCCACCTAATAAAGGGGGTAACTCCTATATCACCTTAGCTAGGGTAGAGGGGATTCGACCCTCCAGGAAGAAGGTGCATCCCACATGGGTATCTGGCGATGTGGGTTTCTTATACAGCTTAAGATGTGGTAGCAGCAACTTGCCCCACAGGGTGGGGGACCCCTCCCTCCTGGTGGTAAGAGGGTGCTCTTATACCCTAGCAACCAGGGTTGAGGGGACTCACCCCTTCAGGCGAGAGACACTTCCACCTGAATGGTGGGGGGAAACTTGTATACCGCTGCATCAAGGATAGTGGAGATTTGTCCCTCCATGAAGGAGACCCATCCCACCTGGGTGTCTAGGAGAACTTGTATACTGCCACAGCCAGGGGAGAGGGGACTCATTTCTCCTATATCGCCTTAGACAGGGTAAAGGGGACTCGCTTCTCCAGGAAGACCCCTCCCACCTGAGTGGAGGGGGAAGCTCCTATACCACTGCAGCAAGGGTACAGGGGACTCCCCTCTCCAGGCTGGAGACCCTCCCACCTGGGTGTCAGGGGGAGATCCTTTACCGCTGCAGCCAGGGTAGATGGGACTCGCCCCTACAGGCTAGAGCCCCATCCAACCTGGGTGTCAGGGAAAGCTAGTATACTACTGCAGCCAGTGAAGAGGGGACTCACCACTTCAGGCGGGAGACCCTTCCCATCTGGGTATGCAGGGTGATCTCTTATATCACAGCAGCTACAATAGAGGGGACTCCCCAATCCAGGCAGAAGAACCCTCCCACCTGTGTTTCACAGGTAGCTGGTACACCCTCTCAGCCAGTGTAGAGTGGAGTCATCTCTCCAGGCCAAGGACCCTTCCCACCTGGGTGTTGGGGGAGCTCCTATATTGCAGCAGTCAGGAAGAGGTGACTCACCCCTCCAAGAGGGAGACCCTCCCACCTGTGTGTCTAGAGGAACTCTAGTACTGCAGAAGACAGGTATCCAGAACGTGCCACCCCAGGCAGAATCGAGGGTACTCGCCCCTCCATGCTGGGGACCCTTCCCACCTGGGTGTCTGGGGGAACTTATACACTGCCAAAGTCAGGGTAGAGGGGACTCACCACTCTAGGTGGGAGACCCCTCCCACCTGGGTGTCAGGGGTGCTCCTATACTACTGCTGCCAGGTAGAGTGGACTTGCTCCTCCAGTGGGAAGACCCCTGCCACGTAGGTCTCTTTTGGAGCTTATATGCAGCTTGAGCCATGGTAGAGGGAACACGACCCTCCAGGCAAGGGACACCTCCCACCTATGTGTCAAGGGAGCACATATACCCCAACAGCCATGGTAGAGGCGAGTCACCCATCCAGGCAGCAGACCCCTCCCAATTGGGAATCAGAACTGTTGTACCACCAAAGCCAGGGTAGAGTGGACTCTCCCCTCCAGGCAGAAGACACCACCTACCTGGGTGTCCTGGGATGGGGGTGCCTATATCACTCCAGCCAGTGTAGCAGAAATTTGCCCCTCTATACATTTGGGTTTGGGGAAGCTCCTATACATTTGCAGCCAGGGTAGAGGGGAATTGCCCCTACAGGGGGGAGACCTCTCCCACCAGGGTGTTGGGGGAAACTTCTATACTACCAGAGCCAGGGTAGAGGGGTTTCCACTGCAGGTGGGAGACACCTTCTGCCGCAGCCCGGCTGGCTGGGCAAAATAACCGGGGGGTGACGAGCAACTTGCGTAGATTGATACAGCAGGAGTGGGAGCCGTTTATTGCAGGACAGGAGCGGTATTTATACATTCCACACAGCTTATCTAATTAGCATAAACTAGATACATCAGTCAACCAATAAGGAATCTCCACACTTAATGGCTCACTGGTGTTATTTCACACACCACTCCCTCTGGCATTTTGCCAGGCACTATCCAGACTTGTTTACAGACTAACATTTCTCTGGCAAAACACCAGGAGCCATCCTGACTTGTTTACAGACTCTAACATTTCTCTGGCAAAATGCCAGGAGCCATCCTGACTTGTTTACACACTCTAACAACCTCCCACCTGGGTTTCCAGGGAGCTCTTATAGGGCCTCAGCCAAAGTAGAGGGACTCCCCTCTCCAGGCGGGAGACCCCTCCCACCTGGGTGTCAAGGGGAGCTTGTATACCACCACAGATAGTGTAGAGGGGACTTGCCCCTCCATGTGGGAGATTTCTCCACGTGGATGTCCTGGGGAGCTCCTATACCACTGCAGCCACCATACAGGAAACTCGCCTGTACAGGCGGGAGAGCCCTACCAGCTCTGTGTCCTGGGGAGCTCCTATATGGCTGTAGCCAAGGTACTGGGGACTCGCCTTTCCAGTCAACATACCCCTCCCACCTGGGTGTCAGAAGGAGTTCCTATACCACTGCAGCCAGGGTAGAGGGGACTTTGCCCTCTAGGTGGGAGACCCCTCCCACCTAGGTGTCCTGGGGAGCTCATATACAGCCATAGCCAGAATACAGAGGACTTGCCCCTCCAGTCAGGAAACCCCTCCCACCTGGGTGTCCTGTAGGAGTTTCTACTCCCCTGAAGCCAAAGTAGAGCGGACTTCCCCCTCCAAGAGGGAGACCCTTCCCACCTAGGGGTCAGAGGGAGTTCTTATACTGACAAAGCCATGGTAGATGGGACTTTCCCATCCAGGAGGGAGACCCTTTCCACCTGAATGTCCTGGGGAGCTCCTCTTTGGCTGAAGCAAAGGTACTGGGGACTCAGCCTTCCAGTTGAGATACCCACCTGGGTGTAGGGTGGGAGCTCCTTTACTGTCCCAGCCAGCATAGGGAGGACTCACTAGTCTAGGCGGGAGACCCCTTTCATCTGGGTGTCAGAGGGGGCTTGTATACCACGGCAGCCAGTGTAGCAGGGACTCTCCCCTTCAGAGGAGAGACCTTTCTCCTCCTGGTTGTCTGGGGGAGCTCATACATCACCACATTCAGGGTAAAATGGACTCACCACAGAAGGCAGGAGACCCCTCCCACCTGCATGTCAGGGGAAGCTTGTATGCTGCTGCATCCAGGGTAGAGCATACTCGCCCCTCCAGGTGGAAGACTTCTTTCACATGGTTGTCATGTGGAGCTCATATATTGACAAAGCCAAATAGAGGGAACTTGCCCCTCTAGGTGGGGGACCCATCCCACGTGAGAGTCATGGGAGCTCATATACCCCAGCAGCCATGATAGAGGCAACATGCTTCTCCAGGTGGGAGACTGCTCCCACCTGTGTGTGTGTGTGTGTGTGTGTGTGTGTGTGTGTGTGTGTATGGGGGCTCCTATACTGCTGCAGCCAGTGTATCAGGGACTTGCCCCTCCAGGAGAGAAACCTCTCCTAAATGGGTATTGGGGGAGCTCATTTACCTCCACAGCCAGGGTAGAGGGGACTTGCCCCTCCAGTCAGAAGACCTCTCCCACCTATTTGACAAGGGGAGCTCCAATACTGCATCAACCTGGATAGAGAAAAATCTCCCCTGTAGGCGGGAGACACCTCTCACCAGGGTGTGTGTGGGAGCTCCTGTACTGCAACGGCCAAGGCAGAGGGTTTTTTTGCTGCAGGCAGAATACCCCTCCCACCTGGGTGTCCAGGGAGCCCTTCTAGGGCACCAGACAAAGTAGAGGAGACTCGTCCTTCCAGGAAGGAGAGCCCTTCCACCTGGATATCAGGGGAAACTCCAATACTGGTGCAGCCAGGGTAGAGGGGACTCACCCCTTCAGTCAAGAGAACCTTCTAACATGGGTGTGGGGAAAGCTCCTATAACTTGCAGCCATTGTAGAGGGGTCTCACCCATGCAGGTGAAAGACCCTCCCCCTGTGCCTTGGGGTAGTGCAAGCTTGTATACAGCCTTAGCCAGTGTAGAGGGACTTGCATCTTTATGCGGGAGACCCCTCCCACCTGGGTTTCAGGGGAGCTCTTCCACTGCCACAGCCAGGATACAGGGATTTGCCTCTTAAGGTTGGAGGTTCCTGCAACCTGAGTGTTCCTGGAAGTCTTATAGAGCACCAGCCAGGGTCGAGGGGACTCTCTACTCCAGTGGGAGAACTCTCACAAATGAGTGTAGGGGCAGGACTTGCATGCCATTTTATTCAGGGAAGAGGTTACTTGCCCCTCCATTCGAAAGTCCCCTCCCACCTGGATGTCTTGGAGAGCATGTACACAGAAGCAGCCAGGGTAGAGGAGAATCTCCCCTCCATTCACGACACACCTCCCACTGGAGTTTCAGGGGAGCTCCTTTACTGCCATAGCCAGTGTAGAGTGGCTTCACCTCTCTGAGCTGGAGACCTCTCCCACCTTGGTGTAGAGTGGCAGATGGGGGGCTGGTATTCCACCCAAGCCAGGGTAGAAGAGACTTGCCCCTCCATGAGAGAGACCCCTCCAACTTGGGTGTCTGGAGGCAGCTTGTACACCCCCAAATCCAGGATACAGGGGACTTACTCCTCTAGGCAAGACACCGCTCACGCCTGGGTGTTCAGTGGCAGCTTTTACACCACTGCAGCCAAAGTAGAGCAAACTTGCCTCTCCAAGCGCAAGACCCATCTGTCCTGAGTTTCTGGGGGAGCTCCTATACCATGTCAACCATGGTAAAGGTGCTCACTCCTCCAGGCAAGAGACACCTCCCACCTGGGTATGGGGTGGGGCTCATATACCACAGCAGCCAGGGTAGAGTATACTCGCCTCTCCAGGCAGAAGCCCGCTCTCAACTGGGTGTCTGAGGGGTGCTCTTACACTGCGGAAGCCATGATAGAGTGGACTCGCCCCTCCAGGTGGGAGACCTCTCCCACCTGGGTGTCATAGGAATCTTGTATACCACCTTAGCCAGGGTAGAGCTGGTTTGGCCCTCCAGAAGGGAGATCTCTCCCACCTGGGTGTCAGGGAAAGCTCCTATATTGCAGCAGCCAGGGTATCAGGGACTCGCCCATCCAGTCGTAGACCCCTCCCACCTGGGTGTCAAAGGGCCTTCTATACTGCCCCAGCCCAAGGAGGGAGGACTCACCCCTCAATCCAGGAGACCCACCCCTCAAGGCAGGAGACCCCTCCCACATGGGTGTCCTGGGGAGCTCCAATATTGGTTCAGCAGGGTAGAGAGGATTCTATCATCTTGGTGGGAGACTCCTCCCAATTGCCTGACAGGGGAGCTCCTATACCACTGTAGCCAGGGTATAAGAGACTCGCCCCACCAGGCGGGAGACACATCTCACCAGTTTTTCAGGGGGAGCTCTTCTACCACTGAGCCAGGGTAGAGTGGACATGCCCCTCCAGACAGGAGACCCTTCCCATATAGATATTGATTGGGAGTTCTCATATACCTCTGCAGCCAGGGTAGAGGGGACTCGCCTCTCCAGTCCAGAGACCCTCCCACCTGGGTGTTGGGGGCAGCTCCTTTACTGCCACAGCCAGTGTAGAGGGAACTTATGCCTCCAGGCGGGAGAACCTTCTAACCTGGCTGTCAGGGAAAGCTAGTATACCACTTCATCCAGGGAAAAGGGGACTCCCCCCTTATGTCAGGAGTCCCACCTGCATGTCACAGGGAGCTTGTAGACCATCTTAGCCAGAGTAGAGGTGAATTTGCACCTCCAGGCAGGAGATCCATCCTTCATTGGTATCCAGGAGCTTGTATACTGCATTAGCCAGGGTGGAGGGTACTAGCTCCTCGAAGCAGGAGACCCCTCCCATCTTGCTATGGGGGGGAGCTATATACCGCTGCAGCCAGGAGAGAGGGGACTCGCACCACTAGGTGGGAGAAACCTAAAACCTGCTTGTCAGAGGAGATCATATACCACAGAGGCAGGGAAAAAGGGGACTCACCCCTCCCAGCAGGTGCATCCCACCTTGGTATTAAAGGGAGCTGTTATAATGCTGCAGACAGGGTACAGTGACTCAGCTGGAGACGCCTCCCACCTGGGTGTTGGAGGGGGCTAGTATACCACTGCAGCCAGGGTAGAGGAAACTCACCCCTCCAAGATGGAGACCCTTCCCACCTGGGTGTCAGGGTTGGGGAGCCCTTATACCACTGCAGCCAAGGTAGTGGTGACTTGCCCCTCCAGACAGGAAACCCCTCCCACCTGCCGGAAGCTTGTATACCACCTTAACCAGGGTACAGAAGATTCGCCCCTCCAGGCAAGAGAAATCTCCCTCCAGAGTGTCAGGGAGAGCTCTTATATCAAAGAAGCCAGGGTAGAGAGGAATTGCCCCTCCAGGTGGAAGACCACTCCCAACAAGGTGTCCAGTGCTGGAAGCGGGCTCCTATACAGTCCTAGCCAGGGTAGACGGGACTTGACCCTCCAGGAAGGAGACGCCTCCAACCTGGGTGTTTCAAGAAACTTTTATATAAAGTTAGACAGGTAAGAGGGGACTGGGGTTGCAAATTCCCTCTACCCTGGCTGTCATGGTATATGACCTCCCCCCAAAACCCAGGAGGGTGGGGTCTCCCACCTGGAAAAGCAAGTCACCTCTACCCTGGCTGTGCCTGTTTTGAGTTCCCCCAACACCCAGGTGTGAGGGGTCTCCTTCGTATAGGGGCAAGTGCTCTCTATCCTGGCTGGAACAGTGTAGGAGCTCCCTCCAAAACCCAGGTGAGTGGGGTCTTCCATCAGGAAAGATGAGTCCACTCTCTCCTGGCCATGGTGGTATATGCAGAGGAAGGAAAATAAGGGGAAGAAGAGGCGCAGGAAGAGGAGAGATCATGGCCCAGATTCACTGCAGGGGGTCAGGATTGAGGAACAGGGCCCAGACAGATGGAGGCCAAAGCCTCCAGGCAAAGGGCACTGCTAACTCTTCCCAAAGGAAGACTGCAGGGCCAAACTTCACTGTTCCATCCTCTGGCTGTGGTGCGCATCCTGGGGAGGGGATCTGGAAAAGGAGCTCAGCAGTGACAAGGACAACAGGTGGACCAAAAGAGGGCAAAGCGTGAAGTGCTTGAAGAAGGGTGTTTGTGGGGTGCAGGTCAGTACCACAGAAAATATCCCTGGCTAGGGACGTAGAGGAGGGCCCAGGCAAGGGGAATGCAGGTAAGGATGGCTTCAGGCAGGCTGGGGCTGCACTCAGATTATGAGATGCAAGGAAGAGAAGGGTAGCAGGGAAGTGGGCCCAGTGAGGCTGGCAATTCAATCCCAGGGAAGCACAGAGCAAGAAGTACCCTCAGAGGCTCAAGAGAGTAGCCAGTCCAGGAAATGGAGAGCCAAGGTCTAGCGCTGGGGAAGGGGGCTCAGGACAGTGGACAGGGCTGGGGAGGGAATCCAGGGGATCCAGCAGGCGAGAGGTAGGTTCGAGGTTCAGCACCACTGCCCAGGTCAGACATGACAGGACGAGACACCACAGAAAGCAATGCAACCTGAGTAATTCAGTAAGGACGTCAGGCTGGCAGCCAGGCCAGGGGACTGTAGGGTGAAGGATCAGGGTGAGGAAGGGCTGGGTTGGCTTAGGGCCAGCTTTCAAGGCTAAAGTGCAGGAGAAGGATAGGAGGGGATTGCCCAGGACAAGGTCATCACTAGGCCTAAGTTCACTGCCAGTTTGCAAGTTTGGGAAATAAAGGGACCCCAGGGAGGAGCAGGGCTCTGTTGCCCATAGGGATCCTTCTGGGCCCAGAGGCCAGCCAAATTCACACCTCTGCCCCAGGTGAGTAGATCCTTAGAGAGAGACCAGAAGCAAAGAAGGGATACCTTTGATCCAGGATTGGGGGGTGTCGGTGGGGAGCCAACAACCATTGGAGAAGAACAGGTTAGGGAGAAGCAGGGGGAGGGCAGCATCCTGGCAATGACAAAATACCACAGTACAAGCAGAACAGAGGGGAGGAATAGGAGAGGGGCCAAGCAAGGGGCCTGACATCAAGGGACAGGGACAGGGTCCTCAAGAAGGGTGACCAAGGCCTCCAGAAAGGAGCCAGGCCCAAAAATGGGGAGCGAAGTGCCAGGACCTGGTCCTGGGTCCTTTGAAAACAGACAGGGCTGGGGACGGGAGAAAGGGGTAGAATGGTAGTGAGTGGCACAGAGAGAAGGGCTCAAGGTGCAGATTCACTGCTGGGTGTCAGGATCCAGGAGCAAGGCCTGGGCAGGGAGAATCCAAAGTCCCAGGCAAGGAGCATAGCTATGTTTTCCCTAAGGGAAGCCCATAGAGCAAACGCCCAGTTCCAGTCCTATGGACATGGAGAGCATCCTGAAAAAGGGATCTTGAAAAAGAGCCCAGCAGGGACATGGTAAACAGGAGGGATTAAGGACGATACAGCATGAAAGGTCAGAGGAAGGGTGTTGATGGGGTGAAGGCCAGGACTCCAGAAAGGAGCCCAGGCTAGGCACCAATAGGAGGACTCAGGCCAGGAAAGGGAAGGTAAGGGCAGGGCTGGGCAGGCTGGTGAAAATAGAGTTCTGATGTTCAAGTAAGCCAAGTGGATTAGGGTACTGGCCCCAGTGAAGCCTGTAATCCAAGCCCAGGGAAGCATGGTGTAAGAAGATTCCCTAGAATCTCAAGCGAGGAAGCAGGCCAGGGAATGGAGAGCCAAGGGCCAGGCCTTGGGCAGTGGGCTCAGGAAAGTGGACAAGATTTGCGAAGGAAGACAGGGATGCAGCATGGGGCAATCAGGCTCCAAGCCTAGGGCCACCTCCAAGTTTCAGGGTTCCTTGTGCCAGACAAAGCACCCAGGGAGAGCAAGCGTCCTAGTCCAGGGGCGGTGCATTGATTCCCATAAGACAGCCTGGATCAGATGAGAATCTACAGCCAGGGTCCTGGAAAAGGAGGCCAGGAAAAGGAAGGGGGGCAAAAGGAAGGTGATGGGAGGGAAATACAGGGGGTTAGGGTGGGTGCTCATAGGGGTGAGACCCAGGACCCACGCCAGGTGCCTAGGCAAGGGACCCACCACATCAATGGAGATGGGTGACCCAAGGAGCAGGAGACCTATAAGCGCCAGAAAAAAAGCGTAAGGTGAAGGGGAGGAAGGGGCTGCGTGAGGACCAGGAGAAGCCAAGGGGCACTTATGGGAGCCCACAGGTCAGCCCAAACAAGGGGACCTCATGTCAGACCCAACATGAAGAGACTCCTTGCTATGCCAAGGGCCATGGGGAAAGTGGTCAGGGGCTCAGGTGAAAGCTCAGGCCCAGAGACCTAAGCACAAAGGGTCAGGGTTAAGGAGAACTGGGATGCAGTAGTGGAAACATACAAGGCCAGAGGGCAGGGGAAAGAAGGGAGGGGATTGCTCAGGGCTGGGTTGGAGCAAGTCTATGTTAACTGCCAGGCCTCAAGGTTCAGGCAGTGAGGGGGACTCAGGAGAATAGCAGGGCTTTGTTTCCGAATTGGAGTATTCATGGCACAGAGGTGAGCCAATTCCGCTCCTCTGCTCATGGTGATTAGATCCTCAGAGAGGGACCTGGATGAAAGGAGGGGCCAAAGAGGGTACTGTGAGGGGATACTTGGTGTTTGGAAGTTGTGGGCGGGTCAGGCTGCTAGGACCAATTGGAGCAGCATAAGCTAGGGAGAAGCAGGGGGAGAGGAGTGTGCATGCAGTGCCAGGATACCACACCATGAGGGGATCAGATAGGAAGCGAGTAGAGGCCAGTAAGAGGGGTGTGAAACCAAAAGAGAAATAAAGCTTCCTCAAGAAGGGTAGCCAGTGTATCAAGCAAGGTGCTGGGCTCAGAAATGGAGAGCCAATTGCTAGCACCTGGGCCTGGGTGAATGAAAAGAAACATGGAGGGGGAATAATAGAAGGGGAGAAAGTGGAGTGGGTAGCACAGGTGGAGAAAACTCAAGGCCCAAGTGCACTGCAGGGTGTCAGGGTTCGGGAGCAGGGCCAAGGCTGAGGGAGGCCAAAGGGCCCAGGCAAGAGGCAGTGCTACATTTTCCAAAGAGAGCCCCAGGGCCAAGAGGCCAGGACAAGTATCCTGGCCCAGGTGAGTGTCCTGGGTAGGAGATCAGGAAAGCAGGCATGGCAGAGACAGAAAGGACAGGAGAGCTAAAGGAGGGCACAGCCTGAAGGAGGAGTGTGGGTGGAGTGGGGGCCATGACCACAGAAAGAAGCCCAGGCAGGGGACCTATAGGAGGGCCCAGGCAAAGGGAGAGTAGGGAATGCCAACACAGGAAGTCAGGCCTGCTCTAGGGTTCTGTAGTACAAGGAAGCCAAGGGGAGCAGGGCAGCAGCCCCAGCGATGGGCCCACAGACAATGCAAAGAAAAGCAGTGAGCAAGATGGGCCATCAGAGGCTCCAGCGAGGAGCCAGGCCAGGGAACTGAGAGCCAATTGCCAGGCCTTGGACAGGGGTATCAGGACACTGGACAAGATTTGGGAGGGAAGGCAGGGTATCCATCAGGCGGCAGTCAGGCTCCAGGCACAGGACCACTTCTAAGTTTCAGGGTTCCTGATGCAGGACCAAGCACTCAGGGAGAGCAAGGAGCCCAGGCGAGGGACAGGGCATTGTTTCTTGTAAGGCATGCTGGATCAGATAAGAATCTAAGGCCAGGGTCTTGGCAAAGGAGGCCATGAGCAGGAAGGTGGCCAGGAGGAGGGGGAAGGGAGGACACAGCATAGAGTCAGGGTGGGTGTGCATATGGGTGAGAGCCAGGACCCAAGGCAGGTGCCCAGGCAAGAGACCCAACCAATCAATGGTGATGGGGGACCCAAGCACTGCAAGAACCAGTAAAAAGCGGCAGGGGTAGTGGAGGAAGGGGTTGTGTGAGGACCAGGAGAAGCCATGTGGCACCTAGGGGAGCCCTTTAGTGGGCCCAAGCAAGGGGCTCCCAGGTCAGACCCAACAGGAAGAGACTCCTTGCTATGCCAAGGGCCAAGAGGAATGTTGTCAGGGGCTCAGGTGAAGGCCCAGGCCTAGGGACTCAAGGGCAAAGGTCAGGGTTAGGGAGGGCTGGGTTGTGGTAAGGGCACCATTCAAGGCAAGAGGGCAGGGTTGAAAATGGAGGGGATTGCTCAGGTCTGGGTTGGAACAAGTCCATGTTAACTGCCATGCCTCCATGTTCATGCAGTGATAAGACTCAATCAAGTGGCAGGGCTGTGTTTCCCATAGGGAGCATTTAGGTTGCAAAGGTGAGTGAATTTCTCTCCTCCGCCCTGGGTGAGGATATTTTCAGACAGAGACTTTGACAAAAGGAGGGGCCAAATGTGTAGTGTGAGGGAAAACCTGATGTGCGGAAGTGGTGGGGGGGTCAGGCTGCCAGGACCCATTCAAGCCAGATAGGCTAGGGAGAAGCAAGGGAAGCGGAGGATCTGGAAAGTGCCAGTATACCACAGCCTGAGAGAATCAGAGGGGAGGCGCAGGAGTTGCTTGGTAAAAGGGGCCTGAAATCAAGGGACAGGGACTAGGTCCTCGAGAGGGGAAGCCATGGGCTCAATAATGGAGCCAAACCCACTAATGGTGAGCCAAGTGCTTGCACCTGGGTCTGGGTGAATGAAAAAGGAAATGGTTGTCTGTGGGAGCTCTTATACCTCTGCAGCCTGTGTAGAGTGGACTGGCTCCTCCAGGAAGAGACCCCTCACACCTTGATATCCAGGCTAGCTTGCATTCTAGCTCAGCCCCCTACAGTCATGAGATCCCTTCCACCTGGGTGCTCAGTGGGAAGGTGACATCCTGTACAACTGCAGCCAGGATCAGGGACTCACCCCTCCAGGCAGAATACCCCTTTCACCTGGGTTTCTGGGGAAGCTCATATGGAGGCACCAGCCAGAGTAGCAGGGATTCGCCCCTCTAAGTGGGTTTGTATTGGGGGCTCCCATACAGTTGTAGCCAGTGTAGTATGGACTCACCCTCTCCAGGCATGAGACTCCTTTCACCTGGGAGTCTGGGGAAACTCGTATACCTCCACATGCAGAGTAGAGGGGATTCACCCCTCTAGGCAAAAGATTCCTCCCAACTGGGTGTCTAGGGAGCTAGTACACTGCCCAACCAGGGTAGAGGGGACTTGTGTCTCCAGGTGGGAGACCTCTCTCATCTGAATGTTGTGGGGATCTTGTATACTGCTGCAGCCAGGCTAGAGGGGACTCGCCTCTCAAGGCAAAGACCCCTCCAACCTGGGTGTGGAAGGGAGCTCATATACCACTGCAGCCAGGGTAGAGGGCACTTGCCCTGCCAGGCTGGTGACTCCTATCACCTGGGTGTCTGGGGGGGCTCTTACACTGCCAATTCAGTTTAGTAGAATCTTGCCCTACCAGGCAAGTAAAACCTCCAACCTGGGTGACTGGAGCTCCTATATCAAAGCACCCAGGTTAGAGGAGTATGGAATCTACAGTCAAGAAACCCCTCCCATGTGGATTACTGGGGGAGTTCCTATGTCTCCCAGCCAGGGTAGAGGGTACCGGCCCCTCCAGTTGGGAGACACCTCCCACGTGGGTGTCCTGGGAGCTCTTATATGGCACCAACCAAAGTAGAGGTGACTCACCCCTCTAGGTGGGAGACCCCTCCAACCTGGGTGCTGGGGTATTGTATACCTAGTATACTACCAAAGCCAGGGTAGAGGGGACTTGCCCCTCCAATTAGGATACCCAACTCTGTGTCTGGGGAAGCTTGTGTACCTGCACTGCTAGGGTAGAGGGGATTCCCTGCTCTAGGCGTGATACCCTTCCTACCAGGGTGTCAGGGAAAACTCTTTTCCTGCCACAGCCCTGGTAGAGGGGAATCGCCCTTCCAGGCAAATACCCCTCCCACCTGGGTGTCAGGGGGAGCTTCTATACCACGACAGCCAGAGTAGAGGCGACACGCCACTCTAGGCGGGAGACCCTCCAACCTGGGTGTCAGGTGAAGCTAGACACTGTGCCAGCCAATGTAGAGGGGACTTGCCCTTCAGGTGGGAGACCCCACTCCCGTGGGTGTGGGTGGAGGAGTTCATATACCATGGTAGCCAGAGTAGTGGGGACTTGCCCCTCCAGGGAGGAGACTCCTGCCACCTGAGTGTAGCTGAGAGCTTGTATAACACCTTATCTAGGGTAGAGTGGACTCTCCCCTCTAGGCAGGAGACACTTCCCACCTGGGTATCAGGGGAGCTTATATACTACAGCACCCAGGGTAGAGGATTCTTGGCCCTCCCGATGGGAGGGTGGCTGGGGAGCTCCTATGCCACCTCAGGCGGGGTAAAGGGAATTCTACCCTCTGGATGCAAGACCCCTTCCATCTGGATGTCCCGGGTTGTGCCAATACTGCCACAGCAAGGGTAGAGGAAGCACGCCCCTACAGGCAGAAGACCCTTCCCATCAGGGTGTACTAGGAGCTCATATGGAAAGAGCTGAAGTAGAGGGGACTCACCCTTCCAGTGGAGATACCACTCCCACCTGGGTGTCAGGGGAGCTTGTATACCGCCACAGCCAGGGTAGAGGAGACTCGCCTGTCCATGTGGAAGACCACACTCCCACCTGTGTGTAGGGGGGCACTTGTTTACCACCTTAGACAAGGTAGAGAAGACTTCCCCCTCTAGGTGGCAGACTCCTCCCATCTGTGTGTCTGGGAGAGATTGTATACCACATCAAGGGTACAGGGGACTAATTGCTCCAGGAGGGAGACACCTCCCACCTGGGTGTCAGGGGAACTCCTATACCACTACAGCCAGTGTAGAGGGGACTCGCCTCTCCAGTCGAGAATCCCCAAAACCAGGGTGTCAGGAGGAGCTCCTATACATCCCAAGCCAGGGAAGTGGGGACTCGCACCTCCAGGCAAGAGACCCCTCCCACCATGGTGCCAGGGCGAGCTTGTATTCCACCTTAGCCAGGGTATAGGAGACTAGCCTCTCCAAGGGGGAGACACCTCCCACCTGGGTGTTTATACATCTGCAGCCAGGGTTGCTGGGACCCGACCCTCCATGCAGGAGACCCCTTTCACCTGGTTGTCAGTGGGAGCTCTTATCCTGCAGCAGCCATTGTAGAGGGCCCTCCAGGCGGGAGACACCCCAAGGAATGAGACCACTCCTCACTGGGTGTTTGGGGGTAGGAGCTCCTGTATCTCAAGAGCCATGATAGAGGGGACTCACCACTTTCAGTGGGAGACACTTTCCATCTTGGTATGGGAAGGAGCTCCTATACCACAGCAGCCAGAATGGAGGGTACTCGCCCACCTAGCAGGAGACCCCTCCCACCTGGGTCTCTGGGAAGTTGATAAACCCCTTCAGCCAGGGTCCAGGTAAGTCACCCTTCTAGGGTGGAGACCCCTCCAACTGGTATGTCAGGTGGAACTCCTTAACTGCTGCAGCCAGGGTAGAAGAGACTTGCCCCTCCAGGCAGAAAACCCCTCCCACCTGGGTGTCAGGTGAAGCTCATATACCCCAGCAACCAGGTTAGAGGCGACTGGCATCTCCAGGTGAGAGACACCTCCCACCTGGGAATGGGGGTAACTCCTATACTGCCTTAGCCATGTAGAGGGGACACACCCCTTCAGGCAGGAGACCCCTACAATCTTGGTATGTAACCAGGGTCTCTTATACCACAGCAGCCAGAATAGAGGCGTTTAAGCAGGACTCCCCTCCCACCTGTGTGTCAGGGGTGCTCCTATAACACTGCACTATGGGTAGAGGGATCTCTATCCTCCAGACAGGAGACATCTTCCACCTGGGGAGCTCCTGTACCACTGCAGAAGGGTAGAGGGGACTCTAGCCTCCTGGCCGCAGACTCCTCCCAATTGGGTGTCGCGGAGCTCCTATACTGCCACAGCCAGGGAGACCCCTCTGACCTGGATGTCAGGGGGAGATCTGAAACCACTGTAACCAGAATAGAGCAGACTTGCCCTTCCAGTTGGGAGACCCCTCCCACCTGGGTGTCTGGGTGAGCTATTATACATCCACAACCAAGGTGGAGGGGACTCGGCACTCTAATCTGGAGACCCCATCTTCCTGGGTGACCCCACCTTCCTGGGTGTCTGGGGGAGCTTGATTACTGCATCAGCCAGGGTAGAGAGGACTCACCCCTATAGGCAAGAGACCCCTCCCACCTGGGTCTCTGGGGGAGCTCCTATACTGCCAAAGCCAGTGTAGAGAGAATATGCCCCTTTAGGTGGAAGACCTGTGCCACCGGGGAGCTCTTATATGACAAGAGTTAAGTAGAGTTGACTCGCCCTTCCAGATGGGATACCCTTCCCACCTAGGTGTCTTGAAGAGCTTGTATGCAGCCATAGCCAGGGTAGAGGGGACTCATTGCTCCTGGCAAGAGAACCCTAAAACCTGGGTTTCTAGGGAAGCTCATATACCCATGCCCCAGTGTAGAGGGGACTCGCCACTCCAGTCGGGAGACCCCATAACCTTGGTGTTGGGGAGAGCTTCTATACGGCCAGAGGCAGGGGAGAGGGGATTAGACCCTCCAGACAGAAGATCCCATCCACCTGGTGGTCAGGGGAGTTCATATACTGCCACAAGTAGGGTAGTGGGAACTTACCACTGGTTGCGGAGACCCCTCCCACCTGGATGTATGGGGGACCTCTAATACCACTGCAGCCAGGGTAGAGGGGACTCACCTCTCCAGTCCGTAGACCCTCCCACCTGGGTGTCAGGGGGTGATTCTTTACCACAGCAGCCAGGGTGGAGGGAACTCCACCCTCCAGGCGAGAGACCTATCCAACATAGGTGTCAGAGAAAGCTAGTAAACCACTGCATATAGGGTAGAGGGGACTTGACCCTCCAAGCAGGAGACCCTTCCAACCTGGGTGTCTGGGAGAGCTGGTACACCCCCACAGGCAGGGTAGAGGGAAGTCACCACTTCTAGGCAGGACACCCCTCCCATCTGGGTGTCAGGGGGAAGCTCCTTAACCACTACAGCCAGGGTAGAGTGGACTCAACCCTCCAGGTGGAAGACCCCTCTCACCTAGATTCAGGGGGAGCTCATATAGCCCAGCAGCCAGGGTAGAGGCAACTCACACCTTGAGGCCGGAAACACCTCCTACCTGGGAAGGGGAGTTACTCCTATACCCACTTAGCCTGGGTAGAGGGGACTCGCCCCTCCAGGCAGAAGACCCCTCCCACCTGAGTATCTGGGGGAGTTCCTACACTGCTGCAGCCAGGGTAAAGAAGACTTGCCCTTCCAATAGAGAGACCCCTCACACCTTGGTGTCTGGGTGAGCTCCTCTACATCTGCAGCAAAGATAGAGGGGGCTTGCCCATCTAATCAGAAGATCCTTCCCACCTGGTGTCTGAGGGAGCTTGATTACTGCAGCAGCCTGTGTAGAGGGGATTCACCTGTACAGGTGGGACATGCCTCCCATAGGGTGTTGGTGGGAGCTCCTATAGTGCCACAGCCAGGGTAGAGGGAACATGCCCCTGCAGGCATAAAACCCCTCCCATCTGGGTGTACTGGGAGCTCTCATATGGCAAGAGATAAAGTAGAGGGGACTTGCTCTTCCTGGCGGATATCCCTCCCACTTGGGTGTCAGGGAAATTTGTATACAGCCAAAGTCAGGGTAGTGAAGATTCGCCTGTCCATGCAGAAGACCACTTCCACCTGTGTATAGGGGGGCACTTGTATATCACATTAGCCAAGACAGAGAAGACTTGTTCCTCCAGGTGGGAGACCCTTCCCACCTGGGTTTCTGGGAGACCTTGTATACCACCGCATCCAAGGTAGGAGGGACTCATTGTTCCATGCGGGAAACCCCTCTCACCTGGGTGTCGGGGGACCTCTTATTCCCCCGCAGCCAGTCTAGAGGGGATTCGCATCTCCAGTTGGGACACCCCATAAACTGGGTGTCACAGGGACCTCCTATACCAGAACCAGGAGAGAGGGGAGTTGACCCTCCAGATAGAAGATCCCTTCCACCTGATTATCAGGGCTGTACATATACTGCCATAGGCAGGGTAGAGGGTACTCACATTGGAGGAGGTAGACCCCTCCCACCTGGGTGTCAGGGGGAGCTCTTATATGCCCGCATCCAGTGTAGAGGAGACTCGCCCTCCCCCATACCTGGGTGTCATGGAAGCTCCTATATAGCCAGAGCCAAGGGAGTGGGGAATCGACATTCCAGGAGGAAGATCCCTTCCACCTGGTTGTCAGTGGAGTTCATATACTGCCATAGAAGGGTAGAGGGGACATGCAACTGGAGGCAAGACACCCCTCCCACCTGGGTGTAGGGGGAACCTCCTAAACCACTGCAGCCAAGTTACAGGGGACTCGCTGCTCCAGGCTGGAGACTCTCCCACCTGGGTGTCAGGGGGTGAGCTTTTACCAGTGCATCCAAGGTTGGAGGGATTCACCCTGCAGGTGAGAGACACCTCTATCCTGGGAAATATAGTAAACCAATTCAGCCAGGGTAGAGAGGACTCGCCACTTCAAGCGGGAGACTCCTCCCATCTGGGTATGGGGGGGAGCTCCTATAACACAGAATCCAGAATAGAAGGGACTCGCCCCACAAAGCAGGAGACCCCTCCCCTATGGATGTGGGGGGATCTCCTATATCTCCACAGCCAGGGTGGAGGGGACTTACCCCTCCAGTAGGGAGACACCTAAAAACTGGGTGTCAGTGGGAGCTCCTATACCACCACAGGCAGGGTCCAGGGAAATCTATCCTCCAGGCGGGAGACTCCTCCCAACTGGGTGTCAGGAGAGCTCCTGTACTGCAGCAGCCAGTGTAGAGAGGACTAGCCCCTCCAAGAGGGAGAATTCTTCCACCAGGGTGTCTCAGGGAGCTTCTATACCACCTTAACCAGGGTAGAGGCGACTTGCCCCTCCAGAAGGGAGAACCCTCCCACCTCATATACCACTGCAGCCAGTATAGAGGGTACTTGCTGCACCAGGCGATAGACACCTCACACCAGGGTGTCAGGGGGAGGTTGTATATTGCCACAGCCATGGTAGAGGAGACTCGCCACTCCAGGTGAAGACCCCCTCCCACCTGGGTGTCTCATATACCAACACAGCCATGGTAGCAGGGAGTTGTCACTCCAGGCGAGAGACCCTCCCATTTGGGTGTCATGGGAGATACTATACTGCTGCAGCCAGGTTAGAGGGGAGTAGCTCTTGCAGTCGGGAGACCCCTCCTACCTGGGTGTCTGGGGGAGCTCCTATACCTCCACAGCCAGGGTAGAGGGCCCTCACCCTTCCAGTTGGGAGATGCCTCCCACATGGGTGTCCTGGGAGCTCTTATATGGCACCAGCCAAAGTAGAGGGTACTTGCTCCTCCAGGTGGGAGACCCCTCCCACCTGGGTGTCTGGGGAAGTTTGTATACCTCCACAGCTATTGTAGAGGGGATTCTCTGCTCTAGGAGGGGAACCATTTCTACCTGGGTGTCAGGGGGAGCTCTTATACTGCCACAGCTAGGGTAGAGGTGATTTGCCCTTACAGGCGGGATATCCCTTACACCTTGGTGTCATATGGAGTTTTTATACTGCCATAACCAGCCAGGGTAGAGGGGACTCGCAGCTCCAGGCAGGAGTCCCCGCCCACTGGGTGTGGGTGGGGGAGCTCATATAACACTTTAGTCAGGGTAGTGGGGACTCGTCCCTCCAGGGAGGAAACCCCTCACAAATGGGTGTCAGGGGGAGGTTGTATAGCACCTTAGCCAGGGTAGAGGAGACTCGCTCCTCCAGGCAAAAAACTCCTACCACCAGGGTGTCAGGGGAGGTCATATAGCGCAGCAGCCAGGGTACAGGGTTCTTGCCCCTCCAAGCAGGAGACCCCTACCAACTGGGTGTCAGGGTGAGCTTGTATTCTGCCTTAACCAGGATAACAGGGACATGCCCCTCAAGGCACTAGACATCTTTCACATGGATGTTAGGGGGACCTCTTATTCCACCGCAAACACTGGAGAGGGAAATTGGCTCTCAAGGCAAGAGACCCACCCTCCTGGGTTGCAGAGGAAACTCCTATATCTCCAGATCCAGGGTGGAGGTGACTTGCCCCTTCAGTCAGGAGACACCTCCTGCCTGGGTATCAGTGAGATCTCCTATAGTCACAGGCATTGTCCAGGGGACTCTACCTTCCAGGCGGGAGACTCCTCCCACCTGGGTGTCAGCAGAGCTTCTATACTGCAGCAGCCAGGGTTGAGGGGACTTGCCCCTCCAAGCGGGAAACCCCTTTCACCTGGGTGTCTCAGGGAGCTTGTATACCACATTAGCCAGAGTAGAGGAGACTCACCCCTCCAGAGGTGAGACCCCTCTGACCTGGATATCCGGGGGAGATCATATACCATTACAGCCAGAGTAGAGGTACTTGCCACACCAGGCGAGAGACCCCTCCAACCAGTGTGTCAGGGGAAGGTTGTATACTGCCACAGCCAGGGTAGAGGTGACTTGCCTTTCCAGGCAGAATAACCCTCCCTCCTGGGTGTCAGGTAAAGCCAGTATATCACCGCAGCCAGGGTAGAGGGGACACACCCCTTCAGGCAAAAGACCCCTCCCACATGGGTGTCTGGCGAGTGGGGGTTCGTATACATCTGCAACTGGGGTAGCAGCGACTCAACCCTCCAGGCAGGAGATCCTTCCCTCCTGGGGTAAGGAGCAGGCATTCATACACCCACAGCCAGGGTTGAGGGGACTGCTGCTTCAGGTGGGAGAACCTCACACCTGGGTTGGAGGGGGAGCTCATATACCTCTGCAGCTCTGGTAGAGAGGACTCGCCCCTCAAGGCAGGAGACCTCTCCCACTTGGGTATTGAGGGGAACTTGTATACAACCTTAGCCATGGTAGAGGTGACTCACCCATCCAGGCTGGAGACCCCTCCAACCTGGCTGTCTGCAGGAGCTCATATACCACCAAAGCCACAGTAGAATGTACTTGCACCTCTTGGCAAAAGACCCCTCCCACCAGGGTTATAGGATAGAGGGGACTCAACCCTCCATGTGGGAGAACCCTCCCACCTGGGTGTCTGAGGGAGCTTGTATACCTCTGCAGCCATTGTAGAGGGGACTTGCTGTTCCAGTCGGGAGACCCTTCCCACCTCTGAGTCAGGGGGATCTCGTATATGGCCATAGACAGGGTAGAGGAAACTTGCTCCTCCAGGCGGGAGACCCCTTCCACCTGGGTGTGTTGGGAGAGATACTAAACCTCCACAGCCAGGGTAGAGAGGACTTGATCGTCCAGGCGGGAAACCCCTCCCACCTGGGTTTCAGGCAGAGCTCTTATGCTGCTGCAGCCAGGGTAGTGGGGACTTGCCCCTCCAATCATGAAACCCCTCCCTCCTGGGTGACTAGGGGATCTTGATTACTTCTGCAGCCAGTGTAGAGGGGACTCGCCCCTACAGGAGGGAGACCCCTACAACCTGGGTGTCCTGGGGTGCGCCTATACAGCCATAGCCAGGGTAGAAGGAATATACCCCTGCAAGCAGAAAAACCCTCCCACCTGGGTGTACTGGGAGCTCTTATATGGCAAGAGCTAAAGTAGAGGGGACTCGCCTTCCAGGCGGGATACCCCTCCCACCTTTATGTCTGGAAGACCTTGTATAGAGCCACAGCCAGGGTAAAGGGGACTCACTGCTTGTGGCGGGAAACCCCTAACACCTGGGTGTCAGGTGGAGCTCATATACCCCAGTAGCCAGGGTAGAGGCAACTCACAAATCCAGGCAACAGACATCTCCCACTTGGGAATGGAGGTAACTCCTATACCATCTTAGCCCGGGTAGAGGGGACACGTCCCTCCAGGCGGAAGAACCCTCCCACATGGGTGTCTGGTGGGGGGTATTCATATACAGGTGCAGCTGGAATAGCAGGTACTTGCCCTTCCACTTGGGTGACCCCTCCCTTCTGAGGGTAGGAAGGGATCTTACACCCCTGCAGCCAGGGTGAGCAGAATCACCCCTGTAGGTGAGAGACATTCCCATTTCCGTGTCCGGGAACTTGTATACCACCTGAGCCAAGGTAAAGGAGACTTGCCCATCCATGTGGGAGACCCCTCCAGCCTGGCTTTCAGTGGGAACTTATATACCACCACAGCCAGGGTACAAAGTACTTTCCCCTTATGATGGGAGACCCCTCCCACCAGGGTGTCGGGGGCAGGGGGCTCATATATTGGTGGACTCACCTCTCCAAGCAGGAGACGCCTCCACCTGGGTGTCTGGGGGAGTTTGTATATCTCTGCAGCCAGGGTAGAGGGGACTTGCTGTTCCAGTCCAGAGACCCCTCCCACCTGGGTGTTGGGGGGAGCTTCTATACTGCCACAGCCAGGGTAGATGGAACTCGCCAATCCAGGCGGGAGATCCCCTCCCAGCTGGGTGTCAGGGAGAGTTCCTATACCGCTGCAGCCAGGATAGAGAAGACATGCCCTTGCACTCAGGAGACCCTTACACCTGGATTCTGTATGAGCTCCTATACCTCTACAGCCAGGGTAGAGGGGGATTAGCCCCTTCAATCCGGAGACCCCTCCCACCTGGGTGTCCAGGGGAGCTTGATTACTGCAGCAGCCATGGTAGAGGGAAGTCGTCCCTACAGGCAGGAGACCCCTCCCACCTGGGTGTCCAGAAGAGCTCCTATATTGCCATAGCCAGCATAGGGGGAACACTCTCCTTCAGTCAAAGCTCACTCCCACCTGGTTGTAAAGGGAGCTCTTACACAGCAAGAGCTAAAGTAGAGGAGACCCGCTGCTCCAGTTGAGAGAACCCTTCCCACCTGTGTGTCAGGGAGTACTTGTATACCTCCAAAGCCAGGGTAGAGGGGACTTGTCCCTCCAGGTGGGAGACCCCTCCCACCTGGGTTTCAGGGGGAGTTCTTATACCACTGTATCCAGGGTAGAGGGGATTCACCCCTCCAGGAGGGAGACCCTTTCCACTTGGGTGTCCTGAGGAGCTCCTGTACCGCTGAAGCCAGGGAAGAGGGGACTCGCACCACTAGATGGGAAACCCCTCCCAACTGGGTTTCAGAGGGAGTTTCTATACCTCTGCAGCCAGGGTAGAGCAGACTTACCCTTCCAGTCAGGAGACCCCACCTACATGGGTATGTGGGTGAGCTCCTATACTTCCGCAGCTAGGGTAGAGGGGCCTTGCCCTCCAATCGGGAGACCCCTCCCACCTGGGTATAGGTGGGAGCTCCTATACCACTGAAGCCATGTTAGAGGGGACCTGCACCTCCAATCGGGAGACCCCTCCCACATGGTTATCAGTGGGAGCTAGTATACCGCGTCTGCCAGGATAGAGGTGATTCGCCCCTAGAGGCGAAAGATCCATCCAACCTGGGTGTCAGGGAAAGTTAGTAAACCACTGTATCCAGGTTTGAGGCAACTCGCCTCTTCAGGTGGGAGAAACTCCCACCTGGGTGTGTGTGGGGGGACCTCGTATATAGCTTCAGCCTAGGTAGGGGGGACTCACCCCTCCAGGCAGGAGACCTCTCCCACCTGGGTTTCACAGGGAACTTATATACCCCCCTTAGGCAGGTTAGAGGAGACTCGCCCATTAAGGCGGAAGACCCCTCCTTCCTGGCTGTCAGCGAAAGATTATAAACCACCACAGCCCTCCCACATGGGTGTCAGGGGGAGCTAGTATTCCACATCACTTGGGGCGAGATACCCCTCCCAACTGGGTGTATGGGGAACCTCCACTGCAGTCGGTGTAGAGGGGACTTGCCTCTCCAGGCTGGAGACCCTCCCACCTGGATGTCAGGGGGAGATCCTTTACTTCTGCAGCCAGGGTGGAGGGTATTCGCTCCTTCAGGTGAGAGAGTCATCCAACTGGGTGTCAGGGGAAAGCTAGTAAACCACTGCAGCCAAGGTAGAGAGGACTCACCCTTTCAGGAGGAAGACCCTTCCTATCTGGTTATGGAGTGGGAGCTCCTATACCACAGCAACCAGAATAGAGGGCACTCGTCCCTCCAAGCAGGAGATCCCTCCCACCTAGGTGTCTGGGAGAGCAGTTACACCCCTCAGCCAGGGTACAGGGAAGTCAACCATCTCAGCGAGAGACCACTACCACCTGGGTTTCAGAGGAAGTTCTTATACTGCTACAGCCAGGGTAGAGGGGACTCGCCCCTCCAGATGGGAGACCCCTTCCATTTGAGTGTCTAGGGGAACTCCTATACCACTGAAGCCAGGGTAGAGGGGACATGCACCTCTAGGCTGGAGACCCCTCCCACATGGGTGTCAGGGGCAGTTCCTATACTACTGCAGCCAGGGTAGAGCAGACTTGCCCTTCCAGTCCGGAGACCCCTCCCACCTGATTGTCTGGGTGAGCTCCTATACCTATGCAGCCAGGGTAGAGGGGACATGGCCCTCCAGGCGAGAGACCCATCCAACCTGGGTGTGAGAGAAAGCTATTAAACCACTGCTGCCAGGGTAGAGGGGACTCAACTCTTCAGGGGAGAGACCCCTCCCATCTGGGTATGGGGTGGAGCTCGTATACTATAGCAGCGAGAACAAAGGGGACTCGCCCCTCCAAGCAGAAGAACTCTCCTTCCTATGTGTCTGGGTGAGCTCCTACACCTCTGACACCAGGGTAGAGAGGATTGGCCCCTCTAGGTGGAAGACCTCTCTCATCTGTGTGTCCAGGGGGAGGTGATACCACTGCAGCCAGGGTAGAGTGAACTCGCCCATCCAGGCTGGAGACCCGTCCCACATAGGTGTCAAGGAAAGCTAGTGTACCAAGGCAGCCATGGTAGAGAGGACTCGCCCCTTCAGGAGGAAGACCCTCCCCTCTGGGTATGGGCGGGAGCTCCTATACCGCCCCAGCCAGGGTATAGTAGACTCTTCCCCCTTTTCGGGAGACCCCTCCCACCTGGTGTCTGGGGGAGCTTTTACACCTCCTCAGCCAGGGTAGTGTGTACTCACCCCTCTAGGTGAGATTCCTTTCCCAACTGGGTGTATGGGGAGCTCCATTACTGCTGCAGCTAGGGTATAGGTGAATCGCCCCTACAGACGAGAGACCCCTCCCAGCTGGGTGTCTAAGGGAACTCATATACCTCTATAGCCACGGTTGAGGGGACACACCCCTCTGGCCCCAGACCCCTCCCACCTGGGTTACTGGGGGAACTCATACCTTTGCAGCCAGGGTAGAGGGGACTCACCCCTCCAGGCTGGTTACCATCCCACCTGGGTGTCTGGGGGAGCTTATTTATGGCTGAAGCCAGTGTACAGGGGATTAGACCCTTCAGGCGTGAGACCACTCCTACCTGGGTGTGTAGGGGGGGCTTCTATACCGCCCTAGCCAGGGTAGAGGGCACTCACCCTTCCAGGTGGGAGACCCTCCCACCTGGGTGTCAGGGGAGCTCATATACTGCCCCAGCTATGGAAGAGGGGACTTGTTCCTTCAGGGGGGAGACCCCTCTCACATGGGTGTTGGAAGAGCTCTTATACAGCCTCAGCCATGGTAGAGGGGACTCGCCCCTTTAGCCTGGGGACCCGACGCATATTGGTGTCTGGGGGAGCATGTATTCCGCTGTAGCAAAGGTCCAGGGGACTCGCCCCTCCAGGCTGAATACCCCTCCCACCTGTGTGAAAGGGAGAGCTTCTCTAACCCCACAGCCAGGGTACAGGGTACTCGCCTTTTCAGGCAAGATAACCCTCTTGCTATGGTGTCAGGGAAACCTAGTATTCCATTGAAGCTAGGATAGAGGGCACTCCCCCCCTTCAGGTGGGAGACCCCTCTCATCTGGGCATGGGGGAGAGCTCAGAAACCAATGCTGACTGGGGAGACGGGACTCACCCCTCCACACTGGACACTCCTCCAACCTGCATGTCATGGGGAGCTTATACTCCCGGCTTCCAGGTTAGAGGGTCCTCGCCCCTCTAGGCAGGAGACCCCTCCCACACTGATGTGAGGGCAAGTTTATATTCCACCTTAGCCAGGGTAGAGGGGAATCGCTGCCCAGGCAGGAGACCCCTCCCATCTGTGTGTGTGGGGGGAGAGGGTGTTCTTATACAACTGCAGGTTGGTAGAAGGTACTTTCCCCTCAAGGCAGGTGAACAGTTTCACCTGCATGTCAGGGGGAGTTCATAACCCACCACAGCAAGGGTAAACGGGACTCAGCCCTGCAAAGGGGAGATCCCTCACACCTTATTGCAGTATGGATGGGAAAAATTCACGAGCCACTGAAGCAGGAACAAACTTTATTTCTGAACTCCACCAGCACACTACACACACGCTCCCCAGGAATTCTCCCTAATGCCAGGCAGCAAGTCCAGAAACCAGCAGCCAGAAATATCCCTCCTCCTGCACTTCCCCAACCAATGGGAACTCTCCAGGAATCCCCGGAGATCTCAACTGGATCTCAACAAGAACTCCGTGAGAACTCGCTGGTGTCACCTCTTAACCACTACTTCTGGCAAAAATGCCATGCATCATCCCGACTGGACTGTGGCCATCAACATCTCCCCCGTTCTGTTTGATTAAACAACAAGAAATGTGGCTTAGGGACCATGCCTGTTAGGCTGTCCAATACTACAAATGGTCCTTCCCTGTCATCGGATGAGCTGAACTCTAGGAGTCAGCCTCCTCTCTTAGGTTGGTACCACTCCAATTGGATCATACCCATCACTGACTACCGGACCAGCATACAGCCATACTTGTGGATAAGCCTTTGCACCAGTGGGTGGGTGAGGTTCTTTGCCTCACCTCTGTTGGACCTCAAGTTTTAGACAATCACTAGCAGAAGGAAGGAGGATACAGAAATGCCACGACACCAAGCCAATTGATGGCTCCTTTGGAAAAAAAAAACGTATCACTGGTGACACCATCAGCAAAGATAAGCCAGAACTACCACAATTCGCTGCACCAACAGATAGTTCACAATGCATACAAGTGATACATAGTCCAGGCAAGTTCTGCAAGCATTTCAAAGCAGAGGAATCCAATATGTCCATTTCCTCCCAAAGTAAATTGACTCCTTGATTGAGCATTACTTGTTGAGTTATTATTCATTGATGCATCAGTTTATACAGTTTGTTGTGATAACTATCGAAGAAACTGTAGTTTGGATTTATCTTTGTCTTCACTGGCACTGGGAGGAAGATAGGAATTCTGGCAATGATGCTAAGAAAAAATTATGTAACATTCCAACAGGTACTAAGAAAACAATTCTCTGAACAATTTACATTATCCTGAAGAGAATTATTAAATATAATGAAAAGAAAAGGTGAAAGTAAACAAACAGATTTGTTATCCTCCTTTTTTGTTCACATATTAAAACAATCCTCAACAGCTGTTTACCCAATTTAAATTAAACCATTAAAAATCACGTGAATAAAAAAAAATTCAGATCCATTTTTTCATAAGCGCTCCTCATATATGATATATGGACATACGCACACACACACATACAACACAAAACACAAGTGTGCACACAAACATACAACACATAAGACAATAGTAAAGGCCTTGTAGCTTTACACAGGTAAAATCTCCATTGCAGTGTTTAAAAACTCCACAGTCAAAAAATAAAACTGATCAGAAAAACATTAACCTAGGTCTGTAGGAGCTCAAAAAATAAAATAGAACTTTATGATGTGGGAAAATGCAATAATAAAAGAGATATTGAAAAAAGCATCCTGGTTAATCACTGTTGCAGATGTAAGAATAGCCAAGCTGGAGCTTTGTATATCAGCTGTTATTGATTTGAGTCAAATCATCTTCTTTTTGGTCTGCAGAAATCGCTTTGGTTAGTCTCTCTNCCTGTGGAAACACACAAACAGACCCCCCGACTCCAGACAATCACTGGTCAGGACCTTTCCATTGTCCTGTTAGAATATCCTTCCAAAGTACCTTAGGCTTATGTACATTTTGGGGGATATATATGCCTTTCCTTAGCACTAAACCATGATGAATCTAAATTCAAAAAGTTTATAGTAAAAGGGTTATTTTAAGTTTATCTTTGGGGGATATATACCCCTTTCCAATTCCCTCTTTTTTTTAATAAGTACATTTTAATAGTTTGATGATCTCTTTCAACTATGCCTTGTCCCTGAGGATTGTATGGAATTCCTGTTATGTGAGTAATGCCAAATGATGAGCCAATTTTTTTTAAAAGAGGTAGAGGTATAGCCAGCACCATTATCTGTTTTTAACTGTTTGGAACGCACACAGTGGCAAAATTTTGTAAGCAATGAGCTATAACATCTTTAGTTTTTTCTCTGGCATGAAGGGAGCCCATCAAAAATCTGGAATAAGTATCAACTGTAACATGCAAATATTTTAATTTTCCAAATTCTGGCAAGTGTGTGACGTCCATCTGTCAGTCCTCTAGGATTGTCTCCAAGATTAACGTGTGGTAAAAAGTCACACAATTTTGACATTGTTTTATTATTTATCTAGCTTGTTCCTTAGTTATTTTAAAATGATTTTGTAAATTATTAGCATTGACATGGAACCTTTTATGAAAATTTGTTGCTTCTTCTAGTGTAGAGAAAATATGTATGTCAAGTGTAGTTTTATCTGCTAAATCATTGCCCAAACTAAGAGCTCCAGGCAATCCTGTATGTGCTCTGATATGTCCTATAAAGAATGGATCTATTCTGCCCCAGATTAGATTTTGTAGAGTGGAAGACAAAGGGAAAACAGTAGAGGAAAGGGAAATCCTACCAGCATTTTCAAGGGATACTATAGCATTAACTATATACTGACTATCAGAGAATAATCTAAATACAGAATCTTTAAACATCACAAAAGCTTGTAAAACTGCATTAAGCTCTACCTTTTGAGCTGATTGTTTGGGTACTAAAAATGTAAAAGTTTGACCATGGGTAACTACTGCTGCTGTACCATTATTTGACCCATCAGTGAATATAATTTGAGCATTCATGATAGGTGTTTTTCTTGTCATTTTTTGGAAAAACTACAGGATGTGAAGATCAAAAAAGGCAACAAATGATTAGATGGTAAGTGATTATCAAATGAAACATTAGATTTACACATGATTATTGCCCAAGTATTTAACTCATTAGCTAACTCATCAATTCGATCCATACTATATGGAGTAATAATTTTATTGGGAGAAATTCCAAACATTCCCTTTGCTGCTTTTATTCCTTTGAGTATTAATTGTCCTACAGCCTGACGATACCTAGTAAGAATAGTGTTAGGAGAATAAAATAAATGTATCCACAATAATGGACCTTCTTGCCAAAATACTCCTTTAGGAATATTTTTGTTGGTATTACAATAAATAATAAAGGCAAACTTATATCAATTCTATCCAAATGCATATTTTCCATATATGTTTCAATAATTTTTAATGCCTTTCTTGCTTCAGGCTTTAACATGTGAGGTAAATTTGGATCTGATGGACCTTTTAGGATATCAAATAAAGGTCCCAACTCTCCTTTTGGTATGCCTAGACAAGGCCTTATCCAATTTATGTCTCCTAATAACTTTTGAAAGTCCTTTAGTGATTTAAGTTTTTCTATTCGTATTTGAATTTTTGGTGGATGGACCATGGTTGAGGATAATAGAACTCCTAAATAATTAATTGGAAAATTTAATTGTACTTTATTGCTAAGTCTAGATTATATTTTTTTAATAAATTTTATGTGTGGCATAACATTCTAGCAATGTTTTTTTTTTGAGAGAGAGAGAGAGAATTTTAATATTTATTTTTTTTAGTTCTCGGTGGACACAACATCTTTGTTTTTATGTGGTGCTGAGGATCGAACCCGGGCCGCACACATGCCAGGCGAGCGTGCTACCACTTGAGCCACATCCCCAGCCCTAGCAATGTGTTTTTATATTTATGTGCTAATAATACATCATCCATATAGTGAAATATTTGTAGTTCAGTATTTTGATTTCTAAGTGGTGGATTGCTTTGTTAACATAAATTTGACACATAGTTGAGCTGTTAGCCATCCCTTGAGGGAGTACTTTCCATTCATATCTCTGATCATGATTCAGTGCAGGTATAGTAAATGCAAAACATGGACTATCCTCAGGATGAATTGGAATTGAAAAAAAAAAAACAATCTTTAATATCTATAGCTAAAACGTACCAGGTTTTTGGCAAAGCAGACAATTGAGGAATTCCTGATTGAGCAGGTTGCATAATAACCATCTCATTATTAATGGCTCTTAAACCTTGCAATAATCTCCATTTACCAGATTTCTTTTTAATGAGAAAAATGTTAGTATTATAGGGAGATACAGAATGTTTTATATGTCCCTCCACTAATTGTTGTTTAACCAGGTCATGGGCTGCTTGTATCTTTTCTTTAATCAGGGGCCACTGAGGAACCCATACTGGTCTTTCTGATTAACAAGTAATTTTGTAATTTTTATTGCCTCAGTGACCCCTTCTGAAAACCCAACCCATGTCTATTTATTCCATGATCTATTTGAATTGGTGCTGCTATATCTTGTTCTTGTTCTCCTAATCTTTTTTCTTTCCGGAAACCTTGTCTAGCCATAATAGTGGGCACATTTGGATTGATGTTATTTGTCAATGTCCAACCTAACTGATCTAGGACATCTCGTCCCCATAAATTTATAGGAAGATGATCCAATACATATGGCTGTATAGTTCCTTCACATCCTTCAGGATCCTTCCAATCTAATACCATTGCACTTCTATTGGGATTAGTTGCCACTCCTAGGCCTCAAAGCGTTTGAGTGGCTTGTTGTAACGGACAATGTTTTGGCCATTCTTGACGAGATATGATGCTAAGGTCTGCACCTGTATCGAGTAGCCCATTAAATTCATGTCCTTGAATATTTAGTTCTAGCATTGGGCGAGAATCTAAATTTAAAGACAGCATAGCCAAATCTACACCTGTGGTGCCTTCTTCCCTGGAACCTCTTTCTATAATACTACTGGAAAATTTATCATGTAGGCTGGGTATTATTAATAACTATGCTATTCCATCTCCTAGTGAAATTACTGATATACCCTTTGGGGAACTAGCTATAATTTTTATTTCACCTTCATAATCTGGATCAATTAGCCGAGGACTTATCATAAGTCCTTTTAGAGTAGAAGAACTGTGTCCCAACAATAAGCCTACTGTTCCTTGGGGAAGAGGTCCTTTTACTCCTGTGGGAATGATTTGAACTCCCATCTCTGGAATTGCTACTGCTCTGGCAGAGGCACAGATATCCAACCCTGCACTCCCTCTGGTTTGTCTGATGAGAGATCTGATGGATAATGTGTCCTGGGCAGTACCCTGATGGTGTTGATGGCTTCCTCCATGGTGTTTCTTGGTTCCTCCAGTGCCCAGTATATTTGTGTTCGTGGGCCCCAGAGCATTGGGCCCCCCTGTACGTTTTTTGGCAATGGAGCCCAATGCCTTTCTCCATGATATCGTGGGTAAACACCTGGTCCTTGTCCGTTTTTTGATAATGGAGTACCCTCTATGGTGGTTTGAGAATGGCATTCATTAGTCCAATGTCTCCCTCTATGGCATTGTGGGCAAATACCCGGTATTCTATTCCTTTGATACCTAGTTTTGTTAAACCCTCCTCCTTTGGGGCAATTCCTTTTAAAATGTCCTGTTTGTTCACAATTGTAGCATATTTTTGGCCTGGAACCTAAAGCCTGTTGTACTGCAGCTGCTAAGACTTGCCCCTTTTCATTAATGTCTCTACATAATTTAATATATGTGTTTAAATCTCCATGTTTCCATGGTCTAATGACCTCTCTGCACCAACAATTTGCTTAGTCATAAGCCAGTTGTTTAATTAATGGCATTGCTTGTTCTGTACCCCAAAAACTCTGGTAGCTATATGAATAAGCCTATCTACAAATTCAGCATAAGGTTCATTAGCTCCCTGTATTACCTTAGATAATTGACCTTGTAAATCTCCATGTCCTTGTAAAGACTTCCATTCCCTAACTGCATCTGCAGCAATTTGTGCATATATAGCAGGATCATATTCAATTTGTTGCCATTGACCCTCATAAGGTCCTTTTCCTAACAACATATCTAGATTTCTTTGAGCGTAACCGGCTGCTACATTCCGCCTAGCTGTCTCCATGCAAAATTCCTCATTGGCAACCTTCCATAACAAATATTGTCCTCCATTTAGCACAGATTTATACATTCTAGCCCAATTTGCTGGTGTCATGTCCAAATTGGTAATGGATTTGACCATGCTTAGAGTGAAGGGTGCTTGAGGACCATAGGTTGTTACAGCCTCCTTTTACTTCTTCACTGTTTTGAAATCTAAAGCACGGTGAATTTGCTGCCCTCCTGCTTGCTCAAGTACAGGGCATGCTAATCTTTGATGTCCTGTATCATGATCCCATCTATCAACTACGGGGGTAGAGGGCCACTTAGTTGTCTCTATAGGTGGAGCTGTTTGTTGAATTACGCCCTCTGGTGATAGAACAGTGTTACTAGCAGCCTCCTGTTTTAACTATTTCCCTGATACTTCTTCCTCCTTTATTTTTTTTCCTCTGTCTGACTAGCTTGAGAGACCTTCTCTTTTACTTGATCTAAAATGTATTTCTCCATGGTCTGAACCTCTAATAATTTGCTTAACACTCTTTCAGTTTGTTTTTTTACTAATTTCTAATCTACTATAAAGATAATGCAATGCAATAAGATAACACAAAACAAAACCGAAACAGAATTAAACAAAAACGGAACAAAAAATTGTTGCATCAATTTTCCTATTTTCTTGACATGTGCATTTGTGGTCTATTTCTATCTCTTCCTCAGGTGGTAAACAACTTCAAACCTTGAGCCAAACATTTTTCCCAGTTTGCCTGAGAATGTTCTAGGAATAGGCAGCTTGAAACAAAAACAAAACAAATCAAAACAAGAACACATTGTTTTTTGAAATGGTCATCCATTCTCTCGCCTTCCCTTAGGGGTGAGCAATTTCACTTAACCCCAAGCTTCAGGCATTCCCCGTATGGGCCACCAAATGCCGCAGTCTAGCTGGGCACAAATTACGGCCACTGAAGCAGGAACAAACTTTATTTCTGAACTCCACCAGCACACTCCACAAACGCTCCCTGGGAATTCTCCCGAACACCACGCAGCTCGTCCAGGAACCAGCAGCAAGAAATATCCCTCCTCTGGCACTTCCCCAACCAATGGGAACTCTCCAGGAATCCCTGCGAGAGCTCTACTGGAACTCAACAGGAACTCTGCGAGAACTCGCTGGCGTCACCTCTCAACCACTACTTCTGGCAAAAATGCCATGCATCATCTGGACTCGGCTGTGGCCCTCAACAACACCTGGGTATCCCGTGAACCCTTATAATGCTCCAGCCAAAGTAGAGGGGATTTGCCCCTCCAGGAGGGAGACCCCTCCTAACTGGGTGTAGGCAGAGCTTGTATTCCTCTGAAGCCAAGGGAGAGGGGACTTGCACCTCCAGTTGGAAGACCCCTCCCACCTGTGTTTTGGAGAAGTTTGTATACCACCTTAGCCATTGTGGAGGGGAATCGCCTCTCCAGGCATGAGTCCCTTCCATCTGGGTATTGAGGGGGGAGCTCCTGTACTGCCACAGCCAGGATAGCGGGGACTTGCATCACTAGAAAGGAGATCCCTCACACATGGTTGTCAGAGGAGTTCATATGCCACCTCAGGTAGGGTAGAGGGGACTCGCCACTACAGGAGGGAGACACCACACACCTTGGTGTACAGGGGAGCTTGTACACTGTCGTAGCCAGAGTAGAGAGGAATTGCCCCTCCAAGCGGGTTACCCCTCCCACTTGGGTGTCAGGGGGAGCTCATATACCACCACAGTCAGGAGAGTTGGGACTAGCCCCAACAGACCCGTGAATCCTCCCACCTGGGTGTTGAGGGGAGCTCAGGATACAGGGGACTTGCCCCTACAGGCGGGAAACCCCTCCCACCTGGGTGTCATGGAGAGATCCTATAATGCCAGATCCAGGGTAGAGGGGTTTGCCTCTTTAGGCAAGAGACTCCTCCAACCTTGTGTTCCTGCAGCACTTACAGGGCACCAGCCAGTGTAGAGGGGACTCACGACTACAGCGGGAGACCCCTCTCACCTGAGTGTGTGTGTGTGGGGTGGGGGGCTTTTATACTACCTTAGCAAGGGTAGATGTGAACTGCCCCTCCAGGTGAAAGTCTCCTTCGACCTGGGTGTCTGGGAGAGCATGTATATAGCAGCAGCCAGGGTAGAGGGAACTCTCCCCTCCAACTGGGACACCCCTCCCACCGGGTATCATGGGAGCTCCTTTACTGCCACACCCAGTGTAGATTGGATTCTCCCCTCCAAGTGGGAGACTTCTCCCACCTAGGTGTAGGGTGGGGGGTCTCGTGTACCACCCAAGCCAAGGTAGAAGTGACTTGTCTCACCATGCGGGAGACCCCTCAGACTTGGGTGTCTGTGGATAGTATATACACCTCTGAATCAAGGTAGAGGCAATTCGTCCCTCAAGAGGGGAGACCCCTTCAAACAGGTTGTCGTGAGGAGCTCATATATCACTCCAGGCAGATTAGAGTGGACTTGTCAATCCAGGCGGGGGACCCCTACCACTTGAGTGTTGGGGGGATATCCTATACCGTGCCAACCATGGTAAATGTGCTCGTGCCTCCAGGCAAGAGACCCCTCCCACCTGGGTATTGGGGAAGAGCTCTTATACCGCTGCAGCCAGGATAGAGGTGACTCGACCTTCCAGGCAGGAGACCCCTCCATTTTATTTGTCCCGGGGAGCTTGTATACTGCCTTAACCAGGGTGGAGGGTACTTGCTCCTCCAGGCGGGAGATCCCCCTCCCAATGTGGCTATTGAGGAGAGCTTGTATACAGCTGCAGCCAGGATATAGGGGACTCACACCACTAGGTGGAAGACCCCTAACACCTGGTTTTCAGGGGAGCTCATATACCACAAGAGGCAGGGTAAAGGGGACTCGCCACTCCAAATAGAAATTCTCTCCCATCTGGGTATCAGGGGGTGCTCAAATACTGCCCCAGCTAGGAGAGAGGAGACTCGCCCATCCAGGCAGTAGACCCTTACCACCTGGCTGTCCGGGGGATCTTATATACCGCTGCAGCCAGAGTAGAGGGAACTATTTCATCCTGGCAGGAGATCCCTTCCACCTGGGTGTCAGGGAAAGCTAGTATACCACTGCACCCAGGGTAGAGGGTACTCGGAGCTTCAGATGGGAGACACCTCTCATCTTGGTATGGGGCTGGGAGCTCATATAACACAGCAGCCAGTGTAAAGGGGACTTGCCCCTCTATGAGGGTTACCTTCCCATGTGAGTGCCAGGCCGGAGCTCCTATACTGCTACTGTCAGGTTAGAGGGGACTCAGCGCTCCAGGCGGTAGGCTCCTCCCACCTGGGTGTCAGGGGGAGCTTCTATACTGCTGTAGCCAGGGTACAGGAGACTTCCCTCTCCAGGTGGCGGGGGGGGGCACACCTGGGTGTCTGCCTGAGATCTCATACCATAGCAGCCAAGATAGAGGGGACTCATCCCTCCAGGCGCAGGACCCCTCAAACCAGAGGGGAGATCCTTTACTGCCACAACCAGTGTAGAAGGGATTCGCTCTTCCAAGCTGGAGACCACTTTTACATGGAAGTCAGGCAAAGCTAGTATACCACTGAACCTAGGATAAAGGGAACTCATCCGTCAATGTGGGATACCCCTTCTACCTAGGTGATGGGGGCACGGGAGCTCCAATACCACTACAGCCAGGGTACAGAGGACTTGCCCCCCCAGGCAGAGGACCCTTCCCACCTGGGTGTCAGGGGGAGCTCCTATACCTCTGTAGCCAGGGTAGAGGTGACTGCCCCCTTCAAGCAGGATACCCCTTTCACCCGGGTTTCATGGGGAGCTTGTAAAGCACAAACAGGCAAGGTAGAGAAAATTCGTACCTAAAGGTGAGAGACTCCTCCCACCTTTGTGTCCTGGGGAGGGGGGGGTTCTTGTACAGCTGCAGGCAACTGGAAACTGGTTCTTGTACAGTAGCAGGGACTGGAAACCCTATGTGGAAGAGCACTTTCACCTGGGTGTCTGAGGGATTGCCTATCCTGCAGCAGCCAAGGTAGAGGGGACTGGCCCATCCAGACAAGAGTCCCCTCCCACAAGATTCTTGGGGGGAGCTCATATACCACCACAGCCAGGAGAGAGGGGACACACTACTCCAAGTAGGAGATCCCTCCCACCTGGGTATCAGGGAAAGCTAGTATAACACTGGAGCCAGGGAAAAGGGTACTCACCCCTTCAGGCTGGAAACACCTCCCATATGGGTATGGGAGAGGCTTGTATACTATGGCAGCCAGGGTAGAGTGGACTTGCCCAACCATGCATGAGACACCTCCTACCTGTGTGTCGGGGTAGCTTGTATATCACCACAGCCAGGTTAGAGTGGACTCGCCCCTCCAGATAGAAGACCACTCCCAACTGGGTGTCTGGGGGAGCTATTATACCACCGCAGCCATGGTAGAGGTTACTTTCCCCTTCAGGTGAGAGACCCCTCTGACCTGGGAGTTGGGGGGAACTCATATATCGCTGCAGCCAGGGAAGAGGGTATTTTCCCCTCCAGGTTGGAGAACCCTCCCAACCTTGTGTCAGAGGAGCTCCTATACCACCACAGGCGGAGTAGAGGGAACACTCCTCCAGATGAGAGATCCCTTCCACTTGGGTGTCCTGGGGAGCTCCTATACCGCTGCAGCAGGATCGAAGGGACTCCACACTCCTAGCGGGCGACTCCTCCCAATTGGATATCAGGGAAGCTCCTATATGGCAGCAGCCAGGGTAGAGTTGACTCGCACCTCTAGGCAGGAGACCCCTCCAACCTGGGTGTCTGAGTGAGCTCCTAAACCTATGCAGCCAGGGTAGAGAGGACTTGCCCCTCCAATCGGGAGAAACCACTTACTGGGTGTCCAGGGGAGCTTGATTACTACAGCAGCCAGGTAGAGGGGACTCACCCCTACAGGTGGGAGACCCCTCCCACCTGGGTGTCCAGGGGAGGTCTTATTCTGCCAAAGCATGTGTTGAGGGAACACGCCCCTGCAGGTGGAAGACCCCTCCACTAGGGTGTACTGGGAGCTCTTATATGGCAAGAGCTAAAGTAGAGGGGACTCCCCCTTCCAGGTTGAAGACCACTCCCACCTGTGTGTAGGGGGCTCTTGTATACCACCTTAGCCATGGTAGAGGAGACTCTCCCATCTAGGTGGGAGACCTCTCCAACTAGGCTGTGGGAGGGAGCTCATACACCACCACAGCCAGGGTTGAAAATACTTGCCCCTCCTGGCGGGACACCCCTCCCACCAGGGTGTCATGGGAAGTGTGTATACATTTGCAGCCAGAGTAGAAGAGACTCATTGTTCCAGTCAGGAGACCCTTCCCACCTGTGTGTCAGGGGGATCCCATATACCTCCAGAGCCATGGTAGAGGGGTAATCACCCCTCCAGGCAAGAGACCCATCCATCCTGGGTGTCAGGGAAAGCTTGTAAACCACTGCCTCCAGGCTAGACGGGACTCACGCCTTCATGTGGGAAACCCCTCCCTTCTTGGTATGGGGGGTGAGCTGCTATACCATGGCAGACAGAATAGAGGGGACTCGCCACTCCAAGCAGAAGACAACTCCTATCTAGGTGTCTTGGAGTTCTGGTACACCCCCTCAGCCAGGGTAGATGGAAGTCACCCTCCTACCTGGGTGTCGGGGGAAGCTCTTTAACCACTGCAGCCAAGGTACAGTAGACCCACTCCTCCAGGCAGAAGACCCCTAGCACCTGGGTGTCAGGTGGAACTCATATAACTCAGCAGCCACCTTCAAGGAAACTCACACCTCCAGGCGAGAAACACCTACCATCTACCACCTGGGAATAGGATTAACTCCTATACTGCCTTAGCCAGGGTAGAGGGCACTCGCTCCTCCAGTCGGTAGACCTCTTCCACATGGGTGTCAGGTGAAGCTCATATACCCCAATAGCCAGGGAAGAGGCGACTGGAACTTCCAGATGATAGACACCTCCCACCTGGGAAAGGAGGTAACTCCTATACCACCTTAGCCAGGTTAGAGGGGACTAGACCCTCCAGGAAGAAGATCCCTCCCACTTGGGTGTCTGCAAGGGGGATTCATATACAGCTGCAGTTGGGGTAGCAGCGACTTGCCCCTCCAGGAAGGAGACACCCCTCTGGGGGTAGGAGGGGGCTCTTATACCCCTGCAACCAGGTTTGAAGGGACTCACCCCTTAAGGAGCGAGTCTCACCAACCCGGATGTGTGTTGGGGGAGCTTGTATATTGCTGCAGACAGGGTAATGAGGACTCACACTTCTGGGCAGAAGACCCATCTCACCTAGGTGTCACCAAGAACTTGTATACCACCTTAGCCATGGTAGAGGAGACTCGTCCATCTATGCGGGAGATTCGTCTCACCAGTGTGTCAAGGGGACCTCATATACTGCCTTAGCCAGGATAGAGGGTACTCTCCCCTCCAAGCGGTAGACCCCTCCCACCAGGCTGTCTGGGGGATCTTGTATACCTCTGCAGCCATGGTAGAGGGGACTCAATGATCCAGTCAGGAGACCCTTCCCACCACTTTGCCAGGGAGATCTCATATACTGCCAGGGTAGAGGGGACTGGGTGTGTGTTTGTGTGGGGGAGATCCTATACAGCCAGAGCCAGGGTAGAGGGGACTCGCCCCTCCAGATGGGATACCCCTCACACCTTGGTGTCAGGTGGAGCTCATATACCTACCCCAGCAGCCAGTTTAGAGGCAAGTTACACCTCCAGGGAAGAAACACTTCCTATCTGGGAATGGGAGTAACTCCTATACTCCCTTAGCCAGGGTAGAGGGGAATTGCACCTCCAGGCAAGAGACACCTCACACCTGGGAATGGGGTTAACTCCTATACTGCCTTAGCTAAGGTAGAGGTGACTCGTCCCTCCAGGCGGGAGACCTCTCCCACCTGGGTGTGTGTGTGGGGCTTGTATTCAACTACAGCCAGGTAGCAGGGACTGGCTGCTCCAAGCAGGAGAACACTTTCACCTGGGTGTCTGGGGGAAGCTGATATCCTGCCGCCGCCAGGTAGAGGGGACTGGCCAATTCAGGCAGGAGGCCTTTCTCATCTGGGTATGAGGGGGACAGCTCTTATATATCCCCGCAGCCAGGGTACATGGGACTCACCGCTACACGCAGGAGACCCCTCCCACCTGGGTGTCCCAGAAACTCTTATTAGGCACCAGCCAAAGTAGAGGGGACTCGCCCATCCAGGTGGGAGACCCCTCCCACTTAGGTGTGTGTGAGGGGGTGGCTGGAATACAACTGCAGCTGGGTAGCAGGGACTGGCCCCTCCATGTGGGAGAACACTTTCACTTGAGTGTTGGGGGGAGCTGGTATCCCGCTGAAGCCAGGTAGAGGGGACTCGCCACTTTAGGCGGGAGGTCTTTTTAATCTGGTTATGGGGGGGTGATAGCTCTTATATATAGCTGAAGGGTAGACAGGACTCACCCCTGCATGTGGGAGACCCTCCCACCTGGGTGTTCCAAGAACTCTTATAAGCCACCAGCCAAAGTAGAGGGGACTTGCCCATCCTACCTGGGTGTCCAAGGGAGCTTGTATTCCTCTGAAGTCAAGGGAGGGGGAACTTACACTTCCAGTCAGAAGACCCCTCCCACCTGTGTTTTGGAGGAGTTTGTATATTGCCTTAGCCAGGGTGGAGGGGCATCGCCCCTCCAGTCAAGAGACCTCTCTAACCTGGGTGTGTGGAGAGCACCTATACTGCTTCAGCCAGTGTAGTGGGGAGTCGCCCATCCAGGCAGGAGACATTCCCACCTGGGTATCTTGGGGATCTTATATACAACCTTAACCAGCGTAGAGGGGAATCTCCCCTCCAGGACACTGAGGTCTACCACCATGTTGTAGGGGTGAACTCTAAAATTAGAATGGAGTGTAGTAAAATAAAACTAGGATAGAGGGTACTTGTCCACCAGGAGGGAGACCCCTCCCACCGGGTGTCAGGGGGAGCTCATATAGCGCACCAGTCATGGTAGAGGGGATTCGCCTCTCCCTGCAGGAGACCCCTCCCACCTGGGTGTCAGAGGGGGCTCCTACACCCCCACAGCTAGGGTAGATGGGAATTGCCCCCCCAGGCGGGAGACCCCTCCCACCTGGGTGTTGCGGGGAGCATGTATACCACTTTAGCCAAGTTAGAAGGGATTCACCACTCTAGGCAGGAGATCTCTCCCACCTGGGTGACAGGGATACCTAGTATACCACCACAGCCAGGATAGAGGGAACTCGTCCCTTCAGGTGGGAGACCCCCTCCCATCTGGGTATGGGGTGAGAGAGCTCCTATAGTGCAGCAGCCAGGGTAGAGGGGACTTGCCCCTCTAGCCAGGAGACCCCTCCCACCTGGGTGACAGGGGCAATTCCTATACAGCTACAGCCAGAGTACAGTGGACTCACCCCTCCAGGTGAAAGACCCCTCTAGGCAGGAGACCACTCCCACCTGGATATCAGGAAATGCTACTACACCACCACAGCCAGGGTATAGGGAACTCGCCCCTTCAGGTGGGAGAACCCTTCCATATGGGTATGGGGGACTCCTATACAGCTGCAGCCAGTGTAGAGAGGACTCGCCCCTCAAGGCAAGGGACCCTTCCCACCTGGGTGTCTGGGGAAGCTTGTACACTTTGGCATCCAGGGTAGAGTTGAGTTATTCCTCCAGGTGGAAGACCCCTCCCGCCTTGGTGTCACAGAAAGCTAGTATACCACCACAGCCAGGGTAGAGGGGACTCACCCCTCCAGGCAAGAGACCTGTCTCACCTGGGTTTGGGGGTTGGAAGCTGTTATACCACCACAGCAAGGGTAGAAGTAACTCACCCCTGTAGACGGGAGACCCCTTCCACCTTGGTATTTGAGGGGAGATCCTATCACTGCAGGCAGAGTAAAAGGTACTCTCCCCTCCAGGCTGGAGACTCCTCACTCCTGGTTGTCAGGAAAGCTCCTATACCACAATAGCCAGGGAAGAAGGGACTCTCCCCTCCAGGGTGGAAATCACTTTCACTTGGGTGTGTCTGGGGGCTCCTATACAACACTAGCCAGGATAGAGTGCTCTTGACTGTCCAAACGGGAGACACTTTTCACTGTGGTTTCAGGGGAGTTTCTGTACAGCAGCAACCAGGGTAGAGCAGACTCCCCCCTCCAGGCGGGAGACCCCTCCCACCTGTGTGTCAGGTGTGAACTCCTATACTGTCACAGACAGGGCAGAGGGGACCTGCTCCTCCAAGCAAGAGATCCTTCCCACCTGTTAAGGAAGGGAGCTCTTTTACCACTCCAGCTAGGGTAGAATTTACTAGCCCCTCCAGGTAGGAGATCCCTCCATCCAGGGTGTCCAGGAGAGCTTGTATACTAACTTAGCTAGGGCGGAGGGAACTCTCCCCACTAGGCGGGAGACCCCTCACTCCTGAGTTTTGGAGTGAGCTCCTATACCACCGCAGACAGGAGAGAGGGGACTCGCCTCTCCAGGCAAGATACCCTTCCCACCTGGGTGTGCGGGAGCTCCTTTGCCTCAGCAGTCAGGCTAAAGAAGACTCGCCCCTCTTGGCGGGGGACCCATCCCACCTGGGTGTCAGTGGGAGCTGCTTTACTGTTGCAGCCAGTGTAGAGGGGACTGGAACCTCCATGCAGGAGACCTATTCCACCTGGGTTTCAGGGAAACCTAGTATACCACTACAGCCAGGATAGAGGAACATTGTCCCTCCATGAGGGAGACCCCTCCCAGGTGTGTGTGTGTGGGGGGGGAGGTCATACACCACTGCAGTCAGTGTAGAGTGGACTCACCCATCCAGGTGGGAGAACCCTCCCACCTGGGTGTCAAGGAAAGCTAATACACCATGGAACCCAGGGTAGAGGGGACTCGCCCATTCAGGCAGAAGACCCCCCCCCCATCTGGGAATGGAGGGGAGCTCCTATACTGCCACAGCCAGAGAAGAATAAGCTCGTCCCTCCATTCAGGAGACCCCTCCCACCTGGATGTCTGGGGGAGCTTCTTACCCAGGGTAGAGCGGACTCACCCATCCAGGCAGGAGACCCTTCCCAAATGGTTATAAGGGGAACTCCATTACTGCTGTAGACAGGGTAGAGGGAAATTGCCCCTAGAGGCGGAAGACCCCTCCCACCAGGGTGTATAGGGAAAATGATACATCTCTGCAGCCAGGGTAGAAGGGACTCGCCCCTCCAGGCTGGAGACCCATCCTGGGTGTCAAGGGGAGTACTTATAACGTCTCAGGCAGAGTAGAGGTTATTCTTTCCTCCAGTTGGAAGACTCCTCGCACCTTTGTGTCAGGGGAGCTCATATACCACAGCAGCCATGGTAGAGGGGACTCGCCCCTCCAGAAAGGAAACTCCTCCTACCTGGGTATTGCAGGGAACTTATATACCAACCAAGCTACCCAGGGTAGAGGGGACTGGAGTTGTGAATCCCCTCTACCCTGGCTTTGGTGGTATATGAACTCCCCCAAAACCCAGGTGGCTGGGGTCTCCCACCTGCACTGGCAAGTCACCTCTACCCTTGCTGTGACTGTTTTGAGTTTCTCCCAATACCCACATTTGAGAGGACTACTGCCTACAGGAGTGAGTGCCCTATAACCTGGCTGTAGCAGTATAGGAGCTCCCCCAACACCCAGGTTGGATGTGTCTCCTGCATGGAGGAGGGAGTCCCTCTACCCTGGCTGTGGGGCTATAGGAGCTCCCTGGAAACCAAGGTGGGAGTGGCCTTCTGTCAGGAAGGGCGAGTCCCCTCTCTCCTGGCTGCAGTGGAATATGGGGGTAAAAGGGATTAAGGGGAATGGTTGGCACAGGGTGAAGAGGGATCATGGCCCAGATTCACTGCAGGGTTTCAGGATTGAGGAGCAGAGCCTGGGCTAAAGGAGGACCAAGCCCCCAGGCAAGGGGCACTGCTACCTTTTCCAAAAGGAAGAACACATGGCCAAACATCCCAGTTCCATCCCCTGGCTCTGGTGAGCATCCTGGGAAAGATATCTCTAAAAGAAGCCCACCAGGGACAAGGAGAACAGAAGGGCCAAAGGAGGGCACAGCTTGAAGAAAGGTGTTTGTGGGGTGTGGGACAGGACTGCAGAAAGGAGCCCAGGCTAGGGACCTAGGGGAGGGCCCAGGCTAGGGGAGAGCAGAGAAGGGCGGGGCTGAGCAGGCATGGATTTCACTAGGGTTCTGAGATACAGGGAAGACAAGGGGACCAGGGAAGCAGCCCCAGCAAGGTCCACAGTTCAAGCCGAGGGAAGCATGGTGTAAGAAGGACCCCCAGAGCCTCAAGAGAGGAGCCAATCCAGGGAATGAAGAGCCAAGGTCCAGCGCTGAGGCAGGTGGCTCAGGACAATGGACAGTGCTGGGGAGGAAAGCAGGGTATCCAACAGGGGCTATGGAGGTTAGAGGCCCAGCGCCACTGCCAGGTGTCAGGGTTCTGAGTGCTGCCCCAAGGGCCTAGGGAGAGAAAGTTGCCCAGGCGAGGGTCAGGGTTCATTTTCTCATAAGGCGCCCTGGACCCATAAGGTGTCAAGGGCCAGAGACAAAGCCAAAGGGCCTGTAAAGGAACAGGAGCCAGGAGGAATGCAATGTGAAGGCACAGTGGGGGGTCTCAGTGGGGGCAGAGAGGGGCAAGAGCCAGAACCCAAACAAGGAACACAGGCAAAGGATTGACCCCTCCCAAATAGTATTAGGGACCCAATGAGCAGGAGGCCCCTGCTCCAGGAAAATGCACAACAGGAGGGATGAAGGGTACAGAGTGAATAACCAGAGGAAGGGTGTTAATGGGGTGCATGACAGGACTCCAGATTGGAGCCCAGGCTAAGTACCAACAGGAGAGCCCAGATCAGGAAAGGGCAGGGAAAGGTGGGCCTGGGCAGAGAGGTGACAGTAGAGATCTAAGGTTCAGGGAAGCCAAGGGGAGTAGGATACTGGCCCCAGTGAGGCTCGCAGTCCAAGCCCAGGAAAACACAGAGCAAGACATTCCCCCAGAGTCTCAAGCAAGAAGGCAGGCCAGGGAATAAAAGGCCAAGAGCCAAGGCTTGGGCAAGGGGCTCAGGAGAGTGGACAAGCCATTAGAATGTTGGCAGGGGATGCGGCAGGGGGCAGGCAGGCTCCTAGCGAAGGGTGACTGCTAGGTGTCAGGGTTTGGGTGCAGGACCAAAGTCCCAGAGAGAGAAAGGGGCCCAGTCAAGGGGCAGTACTCAGTTTTCCATAAGTGGCCCTGGCCCAGATGAGAATCCAGGGATAAGGACCTGGAAAAGGAGGACTGGCAAGTGAACACAGCAAGGAGGAGGGTAATGGGAGGGCATGGTGGGGGGGTCTCAGTGGGTGTGTTGGCGGGACAAGGTCCAGGATCCAAGCCAGGTGCCCAGGCAAAGGACCCACCTGACTCATCATGGATGAGGGACCTAAGGATCAGGAGACCTGCAAGCGCCAGGAGAAAGCCAAGAGGAATGGGAGAAAGGACTGCAGAAGTACGTGGGGACAAAGGAAAGCACAACGGGCACCTAAGGGAGAATGCTGGCAGTCCCAAGTAAGGGGCCTCCATGTCAGATCCAACAGGAAGAGATTCCACGCTATGCCAAGTGACATAAGGAACAATGTCAAGGGCTCATGTGAACGCCAGGCCTGGGGACTGAAGCACAAATGGTCAGGGTTAGGAAGGGTGGGTAGGGGCAGCATGCAAGGCTAGAGGGCAGGGGAGGGAAGGGAGTGCATCTCTCAGGGCTGGGTTGGAGAAAATTGCATGTTAACAGCCATGACTCAAGGTTCAGGCAGCAAAGGGGACTCAGGCAAGGGACAGGGCTGTGTTTCCCATAGGGAGCCTTAAGGGTGCAGAGGCCAGCCAATTTGGCTCCTCTACCCAGGTGAGTACATCCTCAGAGAGCTACCTGGACCTAAGGAGGGTCAAAAGAGGGCACTCTGAGGGGATAACTGGCATATGGAGGTTGTGGGGGTGGTCGGTTGGCAGCCTGGAACCATTTGAGGAGTGCAGGCTAGGGAGAAGCAGGGAAAGCAAAGGGTCCCCTCAGTGCCAGTATGCAATAGCAACAGTGGAACAGAGGGACAGCACAGGATGGGGTGTATAAAAAGAGCTCTAAAACCAAGGAAAGGGAAAGGGTCCCACAGAAGGGCAGCCAGGGGCTCAAGCAAGGAGACATGCCCAGTAATGGAGAGCCAAGTGCTAGCATCGGGGCCAGGGTGAATGAAAATGGGTATGGATGGGGAGGGGCAGGAGGGGAGAAATCTGAGCAGGTGGCACAGTGGGAGGAAGGATGAAATCCCAGGTCCACTGCAGGGGGTCAATATTGGATAGCAGGGCACAGGCTCGGGGAGGCCAAAGGGCCCAAACAAGAGGCAGGGCTACATTTTCCCAAAGAAAGCCCACAGGGTCACAAGGCCAGGTTAAGTACCTGGCCTGGTGAGCATCCTAGGAAGGGTATCAGGGAAATGGGCCTGGGAGAGATAGAAATGACAAAAGGGCCCATGAGGGCACAGGCTCTAAGGCCACAGGAGAGGTCTCAGTTGGGTGGGGTCCAAGACCCCAGCAAGGAGCTAAGACAATGGACCTAGAGGAAGGCCCAGACCAGTGAATGGCAGGACCAGTAAGGCGAGACTGTAATAGGGTACTGCACTACAGGGAAGCCAAGGGGAGGACAGAAGTGGCCCCATGAGGGGCCCTCAGACAAAGCCCAGAAAAGAAAGGGGAAAAAAAAAGGCCACCAGAGGCTCAAGTGAGGAGCCAGGCAGGGTAATATAGTGCCAAGGGCCAGGGATTGGGCAGGGGGTTTAAGACAGTGGACAAGACTTGGGAGGGAAGGCATGGGGTCCAGCAGGGTGCTGTCAGGCTTCAGGCCGAGGGTCACAACAGGTATCAGGGTTCCTGGTGCAAGACCAAGCACCCAGAAAGAGTAATTGGCACAGGTGAGGGGCAGGGTTCTGTTTCTCATAAGGCGCTCTGGCCCAGATGAGAATCCATGGACAGAGACCTGGCAAAGGAGGCCTGGCAATTGAAGGGGGCCAGAATGAGGGCTATGGGAGGGCATGGACTGTGGTCACAGTGGGTGCATGGTAGGACGTTGTCAGGGGCTAGAAGGAAGTTCTCCTTCAAAGAATAGCATGACAGTTACAAGAAACAGCCCCTGGGAGACATCCTGCAGCCATCTATCTCCCTGAGACATCCTGCGGCCATCTGTCTTCCTGAAACATCCTGAGGTTATCTCACCTTGTGAAGACATCCAACAACTGCCAATAAGAGAGCTTTCCCATCCCCAGCATATAAATACCCCTGTATGGACAATAAAAGTTTGCAGCTTGATCAGAACTCCTGTCTTGCTGTCATCTCTCGTGTCTCTTGTCCCTTCATTCCTCCCCACCTAGGTTAGCCACCCACATTGATGTGTCCTGCTGGCCGGGACAGGAGGTGAGCCAGGACCATAGCCTGGTGTTTAGACGAGGTACCCACCCAAGCAACCAAAAACAAGGGACCCAAAGAGCTTGAGACTCACAAGTACCAGGGGAATTCACGAGTGGTTAAGGAGGATGGGCTGCACGAGTAGGATCATGATACAAAGGGAAGCTCAAGGGACACCTAGGGGAGCACTCTGGCGGGCACAAGCAAGGGGCCCCCAGTTCAGACCCAACAGGAAAAGACTCCACGCTATGTGAAGGGACATGAGGAAAGTGACCAGGGGCTCAAGGGAGCACAAAAGCCCAGGGACATTAGCACCAAGGGTCTGGGTTAGGGAAGACTGGGATGGAGTAGGGGCAGCATGCAAGGCCAGAGGGCAAGGGAGTGAAGGAAGGGGATCTCTCAGGGCTAAGTTGGGGAAAGTCACATATTAACTGCCAGGCCTCAAGTTTCAGGTGGTGTAAACGATGCAGCTGAGGTCAGGGAAGTTTATCCCATAGAAAACTTTCAAGTTGGAGAGACCAGCCAATTCAGCTCCTCAGACCCAGGTGAGTAGATCCTCAGAGAGGAACCTGGACCAAACAAGGGCAAAAGAGGGCACTGTGAGGGGATACCTGGCATGTGGAGTTTGGAGTTGGGGTCGGTAATCAGCCAGGACCCCTTCAAGGAGACCAGGCTAGAAAAAAGCAGGGGTAGCAGAGTGTTCGGGCAGTGCCAGGACAACACAACATGAGAGGATCAGAGGGGAGGCACAGGAGGGGGCTTGAAAAAGGTGGCTGAAACAAAGGGACAGGGAGAGTGTCCTCAAAAAGTTTGGGCAGGGGCTTGAGCAAGGAATCAGGCTCAAGGATGGAGAGGCAAGTGTTAGCACCTGGGCTGGGTGAATGAAAAGGAACATAGTTGGGGATGCAGCAGGAGGGTAGTAAGTGGAATGGGTGGCAAAGAGAGAAAAGTTGCAGGTCCACTGCAGGGTATCAGGCTTGGGAGCAGGGAAAGGACTGAGGGAGTCTAAATGGCCCAGGTAAGGGGCAGGGATATGTTTTCTCAAAAGGAGGCTGCAGGACCAAGAGGTCAAGTACCCTGGCCCTGGAGATCATCCTGGGAAGGGCATCAGGAACCCAGGACTGGGAGAAACAGAAACAACAGGAGGGCTGAAGGAGGGCACAGCCTGAAGGGTCGCAGGATGGGTGGGGGTGAGGTGGGGCCCAGGAACCCAGGAAGGAGCCCAAGCAAGGGGCCTAGAAGAGGGCCCAGTCCAGGGGAGAGCAGATAAGGCCAGGGTCCGGAAGGCAGGGCTGCACTGGGGTACTGCAATACAGGGAAGCAAAGGGGAGCAGGGAAGTGGTCCTAGTGAGGGGCCCTTAGACAATGCCCAGAAAAACATTGAGAAAGAGGGCCCCCTGAGGCCCAAGAGAGGAGCCAGGACAGGGAACTGAGAACCAAGGGCCAGAGATTGGGCAAGGGGCTCAGGACAGTGGACAAGATTTGGGAGTGAAGGCAGGGGATCCAGAAGGGGGCAGTCAGGCTCCACACCCAGGGCTACCTCCAGGTTTCAGGATTCCTAGTGCCAGACAAAGCAACCAGGGAAAACAAGGTTCCCAGTTGAGGGACAGGACATTGTTTCCCATGAGGCACCCTGGATCAGATGAGAATCTATGGCGATGGTCATTGCAAAGGAGGCCAGGGAAAGGAACGGGGACAGAAGGAGGGCAATGGGAAGGCAGGGGGGTTCATGGTGGGTGTGCTGAGGAGCAAGATCCAGGACACAAGCCAGGCACCCAGAAAGGGACCCATCTGATCAGTCATGATGAGGGACCCAAGAAACAGGAAACCCACGAGCACCAGAAAAGAGCAAGAGGGGAAGGGCAGGATGGGGCTGCATGAGGACCAGGAGAAGTCAAGGGGCACCAAAGGGGAGCCCACTGATGGGACCAAGCAAGGGGCCCCCAGGTCAGACCCAATATGAAGAGTCTCCTTGCTATGCCAAGGGCCAAGCGGAATGTGGTCAGGGGCTCAGTTGAATGCCCAAGCCCAGGGATTGGAGCGCAAATGGTCAGGGTTAGGGAGACCTGGGTTGTGGTCGGGCAGATGCAAGGACAGAGGGCAGGGAAGGGAAGGGATGGGATCACACAGGGCTGGGTTGAAGCAAGTCCATGTTAACTGACAGGCCTCAAGTTTCAGGAAGTGAAGAGTACTCAGGTGAGTGGCAGAGCTGTTTCCCATAGGGAGCATTCAGGGTGCAGAGACCAGTCAATACCGCTCCTCTGTCCAGGTAAGTAGATCCTCAGAGAGGGAACTGAACTAAAGAAGGGGACAAAGAGGGTACTGTGAGGAGATACCTGGTGTGCAGAAGTGGGGGGTGTTGGGCTGCCAGACCCATTCAAGCAGCATAGGCTAGGAAGAAGCTGGGGGAGTAGTGGTTTGGGGCAGTGCCAGGTTAGCACAGCATGAGAGGATCAGAGGAGAAGCACAGGAGAGGGCTGACCAAAGGGGCCTAAAACCAAGGGACAGGAAAAGGGTCCTTGAGAAGGGCAACCAGGGGCTCAAGCAAGGAGCCGGGCCCAGTAACAGAGAACCAAGTGCTAGCACCTAGACCTGTTTGATGAAAATAAACATGGTCAGGCAGGGGCAGAAGGGGAGAACAGGGAGCTGGTGGCACAGGGGGAGGATGGCTTAAGGCCCGGGTCCACTGCAGGTGTGACCGCTCTTGAGGTCAATTGGCTGGGTCGTGTGGGCGGAGCCAAAAGAGTCCCCCAATGAGCAGCTCCATGGTCTGAAAGGGTGGGGAAACAGCCCAAAGAGCGTTACCGCAGAGGAGCCAATCAGCTGGAAGTTTGCTGGGGCCGCTTTGGCTGTGGCTCTCAACAGAAGTGCACCTGGGTCTTCTGTATCAACCTATTCAATCACCAAACAGGAACTGAGGGTGGTTATCCGAGTGGATGGGCAACCCATAATCTTTTTGTAGATACCGGGGCCACATTCTCAGTTCTGAGAGAGTTTTGGGAAACTACCTATCCCTCTGAATATCCTATTGTTGGGGTAGGAGGTAAAACCATCATCCCACGCAGAACTCCTCCCCTTTCTTGCTCCTTATCTGAATTCTCCTTTTCACACAAATTTTTGGTTATGCCTCAATGTCTGGTCCCCTTGCTGGGAAGGAATATATTATCCATCCTGAAGGCCCCCATAACCTTACCCTTATTATCCTCCCCTACCTATATCTTTATCATAGCTTTACTCCCCGAAAAAGAAGAGACTTTACCCCTTCGTGTCTGGTGTGGAGACCACAATGACAACCAGAACACACATTTTCCCCTCCCCTGTAAAATAGTAGATCCAGTTGTATGGGACACTGAAACCCTGTCCTCTGCAAATTGCTCTCCCATTGAAGTGCATCTTAAAGACCCTAACCACTTCCCAAAACAAGCCCAATACCTGCTGCCAACTGCCAGTCTTAAGGGCCTAAAGCCAATCATTCAGAGCTTATTAAGAAAGGGGTTTCTCCTTCCCACACACTCTCCATTCAATACCCCAATTTTAGCAGTAAAAAAGACTAATGGAACACACCATTTGGAGCAGGACTTAAGGTTAATAAATTTTTCAACCAGACTCATACATCCCCTGGTTCCAAACCCTTATACTATCCTTTCCTCCAATCTGAAAAATTCGACCTCTTTTTTTCAGTTATTGATCTTAAAGATGCCTTCTTTTTGATTCCACTATCTGTCTCTTCCCAAGATATATTTTCCTTCACCTGGACTGATGCAGAAACTAGACATTCCCGACAGTTAACCTGGACTGTCATGCCCCAGGGGTTTTGAGACAGCCCACAAATTTTTGGACAAGTCTTTGCTGGAGATCTTGAGGAATTTTTCACTCTCTGCCCTGACTCAACCCTCCTACAATATGTTGATGACCTCCTTCTCTGTAGTTCCTTATTAGAAACCTCAAAATCTGAAACAGCCACCCTCCTGAATTTTCTAGCTCACCAAGTATATAGAGTTGCTCTGCAAATGGTGCAGCCCTATCTCTGTGAGGTTGTTTCCTTAGGGTTCCACATTTCCCCAGGGAAGAAAACTATCACAACCTATAGAAAAGGCCTTATTGAAAGCATTGCAGTACCAAAAACTGAAGAGAAGATTCTTTTGTTCCTGGATCTGGCAGGCTATTTTAGGGCATGGGTACCAAATTACTCATTACTTGCCAGACTATTATATGATCTAGCAAAGGGGAACACGCATGATCTCTTGTTACTTTCAGCTCCCTCCAGAATCCCCCAGAAGGCCCTCTTACAAGCACCAACTGTACACCTGCCAGATGTTAATAGACCTTTTACTCTCTATGTCCTTGAAAACAAAGGGCAAGGCTTGGGGTGATGGGACAAATGTATGGGCGCTTCTTTGCTCTGGTGGCATACCTCTCAAAACAGTTAGATCCAACTCTCCAGAGATGGGCTCCTTGTCTCCATGCCATAGCAGCATTCTATGTTTATTAAAAGAATTGCAAAATCTTACCTTTGGAGCCCAAATTACTGTCACCTCTCCTCATCACCTCAAGGACTTGCTAACATACAAAAGAATGCAAACCCTCCCTCCCTGTTGAATCTCTTTCTCTTGGTTTCTTTCCTCTATGAATCCTCTGTGTCCTTCCAATCCTGTGCCCCTCTCAACCCCGCAACTCTGTTACCTATTCAGGCTCAAGGTCAAACACATTCCCCAATACATAAATGCAGGGAAATTCTAGAAAACTTCCTCCCATGCCCAACTAATTTCACTGAGGGATCCCTAGACCAACCTGATTACACCTGGTTAACTGATGGCAGCTCTTTTATGCATGAGGGGATCAGAAAAAATGGATATGCCATAGTGCCCCTATCATGAGTAATAGAAGCCAGTCCCCTGTCTGCAAATACCACCAACCAACAGGCTGAGGTGGTAGCTGCAACTTAAGCCTGTGAATTGGCAGCAGGGAAAAATCTTATGCTTTGTACTGATTCCAAATATGTTTTCCACTTTCTCTTATCTCATGCAGCAATTTGGAAAGAGAGAGGTCTCCTGAACTCAAAGGGCACCTCTATAACCAATTCCACATACATCACCCAGCTACTACAAGCCTCCCAGCTTCCTAAAAACCTTGGAATTGTCCATTGCAGATCACACCAAAATGACTCCTCCCCCGTCACACTGGGAAATTCAAAAGCAGACCAGGCAGCCAGGTCAGCTGCTCTTTCAGACCACATCAGATCTCTCATCGCCACATTCTCTCCATAATTACCCAAACATGGATACCCACCAAAACATGCCCTTTTTACTTACCTCCACTTCATTTTCCACACCAGCCCACAGACTCTCAAAGCATTTCTCAACTCTTTCTTTACTCTGACTTCCCAAAACAAAGAAGTGATACATCAAATTGCAGCCTCATGCCAGATATGCAAAAGAGTAAATCCCAATGCAACTTTAAAACCAAGAACCTTCCCTTCTCATGAGGCTAGGGGCCATATTCCTGAGGCAGATTGGAAAATCAACTTTATCAACATTCCCAAACTAAAATAACTTCAAATACATACTAGTTTTTATAGACACATTCTCTGGTTGGGTAGAGGCCTTCCCAATTCAAATAAGCAGGCTACCAAGGTTGCTGACATCCTCCTAACCAAAGTAATCCCTCAGTTTGGGATGCCCACTTAAATCCAATCTGACAATGGGCCTGAATTTGTCTCTCAAGTAACCCAGAATGTGGAAAGACATTGTCCACCCCATGACACTTTCATTGTCCCTATCACTCCCATGCCTCAGGTAAGGTTGAGTGAGCCAACTGCACAATGGAAGACATCATAACAAAACTACCTTTAGAGACTCATTTAGATTGGGTTAAACTCCTCCCTCTTGCCCTACTATGCCTGAGGGCTTTACCAAAAAAGCCATCCCTTGCCTCCCCCTTTGAGTTAATGTATGGTCATCCCCTTCTGCCCCCGGGAATCTCACCAGAGCCTTGGCCTCTCCCCGACCAATATGCTCTTCCCCTCCTCTTCCTCATATGCTCTGAGGTATGGAAGAAACAAGATTTGTTGTTTCCTTATCCAGAGAATTCAGTGACCTCCTTTCTTCTCAAACCAGGAGAATGGGTCTACTTATTTCCCCCAGGGGAAAGATCCCCCCTAACCCAAAATTGAATGGTCCACTACAGGTATTCCTGTGTACACCCAATGCTGCAAAACTCCAACAGCAAAGAAAGAAACTAACCCCCTGGATTCATATTTCTAGGCTAAAAACAGCAGCAAGCCCTCCAGAGGACAATCCCACCACAGCTCCCAACCTTGCAGGACCCCCACAATCACACAAATTTACCTGTGAGATAGCCCCAGATAACCCTCTCAAGCTCCATTTTTCACAGTCACGTACTATCCTCCATCCCATTCCAGAGAAGAACATTCATAAGAATGGGCCTCCCAAAGGGATCTAGCAACCCACGACAACAATACGCCCACACCCTTTTTAGACTTTACTGGCCTTATACCTGCTAACTCTCTTTCAAAGTGTAGTACAGGAAAGGTTAAACCCTGTACCATCCTGTCCCACAAACTGTAGCCAAAATCCTCCTAAGAAGAGATTTAAATTATTTAATGAAACCCCTCCAAAAGACTGTTACCACAGTGACCCTCAGGCCTGTGAACACAATATCAATAGATACTGGGTGGCCATTGGGAAAAACCCAGGCCTGCCTCCTCCCACACCATGTCCAAGTGGCTGGACATTCAATAGGAAGAATTGTTTGAAGAGGATAATTGATATACCCAATTGGCTGCCTGGATTGTTTAAGGCAAAAACAGTCAAAGAACCTCTTCTCTCTCTTAAACTTGTCAATATCTCTCTCAATATGTTAAAGCCTACTAATAAGACAAACTATGTACAGGGATGTTGGCTGTGTTTTCAGGCTAGAACTGGATCCCCAAAACTAATAGCATACTGATAAATAGTTTTCAGGCTGCGCTCAAGGAGGCCTCTTCAACCCAAGACACCACAGCCAAACTCTCAGGTGTCCCTCTCTATCAGGCTGTTCCATTATGTTTTCAGCCCTCAGGAAACATACCAGTAGGAGATTTATCTGAGAAGCAATGTCAACAAAAAACATCTCTACCAAAAGATAGTAAGGCCCACTGCCCACCAGTCTCCGAAGATCACTCTTATGTGGGATGACTGTATACCACTTTCTGCCCCCTGACTGCGCAAGCACATATATTCTTGCTCTATTGTTTCCCTAAGTAGACATAATTCCAGGAGATACAGAAATACCAATCCCACTCATGACACACATAAGACCCAAATGGGCTATCCAATTCATACTTGTCCTTGCTACTTTAGGAATTACAGCAGGTTTGGTGACGGATACAGCATGTTTGGCTACCTCCCTCACATACTATGATCATTGTCCAAATTGTTCATGGATGACTTCCAACAGGTGACTGAGTCCATACTTACCCTCCAAAATCAATTCGATTCCCAAATGGCAGTAGTCCTACAAAACTGCTGAGGCTTAGATATACTCACAGCCGAGAAAGGAGGCCTCTGCCTGTTCTCATAGGAAGAATATTGTTTTTATGTTAATCCCATAAGGGATAGTGAAAGATAAGATTAAACAACTACAGGAACAACTAAAAAAAAAGAAAGCAGCAATTGGCACAACTATCCTTTTGGGACCTCTTCACAAACCCCGTCAGCCACTGGATAATCCCAATAATGGGACCTCTAATAGGTGTCTTTTTATTCTGTACCTTCCTTCCTTGCATTTTAAAATTCCTTCAAGGACAAATGAATAAATCTCTAACCGAACTTCAATAAGCTCCTCCTCAGGTATTACCAGCTACTTGCCAACAAGCTGGATGACACACACATCCACTCATCCCAAGAAGTGCTGAAAAATGAAGATACCGAATGACAACTCCACCAAAGGGCCATCTCTACCCCAACATTCCAAAAAAAAAAAAAAAAAAAGCCCTGGGTTTTCAGCTTTATATGTTCTAATCTGCCTTCTCCGGGGCATTGGCCTATTCTACCAGCCCTACAGACTGAAAGACATGCCAAAAATTAATGATGTTTCTTTTCATAGCCGCAGGGCACATTCATGGACTTCTCCCAGAGGAAATCCATGCCTTCAGTGCATGCATGTGAAGCCTCCTGGCCCTTCTTATCCAACCAACTGATCTCCCTCCCTCCCTCTAAACAATGCCCCTACTCAGCAGGAAGTAGCCAAAGCAAATACAAAAAGGGAGGAATGTTGGTAAAGATGGCACCAGGAGTGCTTGTTTTCCGTGAGCTCAGGTCCATGACGCACTGCATGGCATGCAAACAATCACCTCCAATCCCTGTGAATGGCGAGAACTTTGAAAGGCGCACCTCCAATCCCTAAAGTTGCCCGAACTCTCAGCCGATGAAGAAGTAACAGCCCATTTGCCTTGCTCCTCCTCATCCTGTATTAAGCCCATAAATATCAAAACCCTTTTCATGCTCTCTCTCTTACTCTCCCCCTCTCACTCTCCCTCTCTCTCTCTTACTCTCCCCCTCTCACTCTCCCCCTTTCCTCTCTTTCTCTCTCTCCTCTATCTCTTCTGTCTCCTCTCCCCTCCTCTCCCTCTTCTCTCTCTCTCTCTCTCTCTCTCTCTCTCTCTCTCTCTTTCTCTCTCTTTCTCTCTCCCCCCCCTTCTCTTCTGCGACTGGCCACTATGGTCCTGTTAATAAAATGTCGGACAGGTAAACAGTTGTTTTGATTTGTTGAGTTTACAGATCTTTTCCACCGTTCCTACACTTAAAAAATAATGTGTGGTCCAATCATTGTTGGCCAACAAGGCAGCTTGCAAACCCAGAGACCCCATTAGAATTTGGCTATAAAAACTTCCTCCTGCCAGGCCCCCACATTTTTGCTCTCTGTCTCCCTCTCTTGCTTTCACACTCCCTTGCTCTCTCTTCCTTCTGTTGCTCTCTCTCTTTATCTCTCTCTCTCTCTTTTTCTCCTCTTTGGCACTGCTGCAATAAAGCAGTGGTCACTCAGAGTGTTACCAAATTCAACCAAGCCACCTCCTTTTGTCCTTGACATTCTGGTGGGTGGGGTCTCCCGCTAGGAGGGGCAATACTTTCTACCCTGGCTGTGGTGGTATATGAGCTCCCACTGACAGCCAGGTTGGAGGGGTCTGCAGCCTGGGTGGGCGAGTCTCCTCTACCATGGCTAAGGTGGTATACATGTTTCCCTGGATAACAAGGTAGGAGGGGTATCCTGCCAGGAAGGGCGAGTCCCCACTACCCTGGATGCAGCGGTATACGAGCTAACATCCCTCACCCAGGTCCCCTCAACCCTGGCTGCAGGGGCATAAGAGCACCCTCCTATCCTCAGGAGGGAGGGGTCTCCCGCCTGGAGGGGCAAGTCACTGCTACCACAGCTGCTGCTACATAAGAACCCCCCCTCACCAGACACCCAGGTGGGAGGGTGTCCCACCTGAAGGGGCATGTCCCCTCTACCCAGCATAAGGTGGTATAGGAGTTATCCCCATTCCATGGTGGGAAGTGTCTCTCCCTCAATGTGCAAGTCACCTCTACCCTGGCTGCTGGGTTATATGAGCTCCACCTGACTTCCGGGTGTGATGGGTCTACCTCCTGGAGGGGCAAGTCCCCTCTATCCTGGCTAAGGCAGTATAGGAGTTACTCCCTTTCTCAGTTGAGTGATATTTCACCTGGAGGTGCGAGTTGACTCTACCCTGGCTGCTAGGGTATATGATCTCCACCTCATACCCAGGAGAGAGGGGTATTCTGCCTGGAGGGGCGAGTCCATTCCACCCTGGCTGCAGCAGTTAAGGAGCTTCCCCTGATACCCAGTTGGCATGACTCCCCTCTATCTGGGCTGAGGGGTGTACCGCTCACCCAGACAACCATATGGGAGGGGTCTCCTGCTTGGAGGTGCAAGTCCCCTCTGTTCTGACTGCTTTACTATTCAAGATTCCTCCCTTAACCATATGGGAGGAGTCTCCCCCCTGGAAAGGCGAGTCCCCTCTAATTTATCTTTTGCCTTATAAGAGGTCCCAGTACACCAATTTGGGAGGGGTCTTCCGCCTGCAGGGGCCAGTTCCCTCTACCCTGGCTGTGGCACTATAAGAGCTTCCCCTGATACCCAGGTGGGAGGAGCCTCCTCCCTGTAGGGGTGAGTCCCCTCTACACTGGCTGATGCAGTAATCAAGCTCTCCGGGACACCCAGGTGGGAAGGGTCTCATGATTGGAGGGGCGAGTCCCCTTTATCCTTATTGTAGAAGTATAGGAGCTCACCCTGACAGCCAGGTGGGAGGTGTCTGCCGCCTAGAGGAGCGCGTCCCCTCTACATTGGCTTTAGCAATATAGGAGCACCCCAGGACACCTAGGTGGAAGGGATCTTAAGCTGGAGGGGCAAGTCCCCTCTCCTGCCTAGAGGGGCGAGTTTCTTCTTCCCTGGCTGCAGTGGTGTAGGAACTCCCCCAAACAGCCAGGTGGGACGGGGTCTCTGGCAAGTAGGGGTGAGATCCTCTATCCTGGATATGGTGGTATACGAGCTCCCTCCCCACCATACCAATGTGCTAGGGGTCTCCAATATAGAGTGGTGAGTCCCCTATACCCTGCCTGCTGCAGTATATGAGCTCCGCTGGACACCCAGGTGGAAGGGTTATCCTGCTTCGAAGGGCGAATAGCCTCTACGCTGACTATGGCAGGATAATTGCTCCCCCTGACACCCTGATAGGATGGGTCTCCCGCCTAGAGCAAGGAATCCACTCTACCCTAGCTGTGCAGGAATACAAGCTTCCCGAGACACCCAATTGGATGGGGTCTCCTGCCTGGAGGGGCGAGTAACCTCTACAGTGGCTTTAGTGGTATACAATCTATACAATACCCCAGCACCCAAGTGAGAGGTGTCTCCCACCTGGAGGGGCGAGTCCCCTCTACTTTGGCTGGTGCCATATAAGAGCTCCCAGGACACTTACATGGGAGGCGTCACCCAACTGGGGGTATGAGTCCCCTCTACCTTGGCTGGGTGGTATAAGAGCTCCCCAAGTCACCAAGGTGGGAGGGGTTTCCTGACTGGAGGTTCAAGTTTCCTCTAACCTGGCTGCAGTGGTATAGGAGCTCCCCTGACACTCAGGTTAGAGGGGTCTCTCGCTTGGAGGGTTGAGTCCCTACTACCCTGACATGGCAGTATAAGAGCCCCCACAGACACCCAGGTTGGAGGAGTCTTCAGCCTGTCAGGGCGAGTGCCCTGTACCCTGGATGTGGTGGTATATGTGCTCCCCTCAGCACCCAGGTAAGAGGGGTCTTTTCCTGGAGAGGCGAGTCCCCTCTAACCTGGCTGCAGTGGTATACAAGCTCCCTTGACACTCAGGTGGGAGGAGTCTCACCCCTGGTAGCACGATTCCCCTATACACTGGTTGGGGTGGTGTACTACCTCCCCAGACACCCAGTCGGGAGGCATCTCCTGCCTGGAGTGGAGATTCCCCTCTACCCTGGCTGCGGAGGTATAAAGTTCCCCCAAACACCCAGGTGAAAGGGGTCTCCCAACTGGAGGGGCGAGTCACTGCTACCCTTGCTGCAACTGTAGAGGAGCCTTCCCCCCACTGGGTACCCAGGTGGAAGGGATCTCATGACTGTAGGGTTGAGTCCCCTGAACATGGGCTGAGGAAGAACACAAGCTAGCCTGGACACCAAGGTAGGAGGAGTCTCTCAATTAGAGGAGCCCGTCCGCTGTAACCAGGCTGCAGATATAAGAGCTTCCACAGACAAACATGTTTTTTTTTTTCATTCACTCAGGCCTAGGTGCTAGCACTTGGCTCTACATTACTGGGCCTGGCTCCTTTCTTAAGCCTCTGGTTGCCCTTCTCGAGGTCCCAGTCCATGTCACTTGGTTTCACGTCCATTTACCGGCCCCCTCTTGTGCCTCCCCTCTGATTCCCTCATTCTGTGCTATCCTGGCACTGCCCAAACCCTCCACTCCCCTGCTTCTCCCTAGCCTATGCTGCTCCAATGGGTCCTGGGAGCCCTAACCCCACCACTTCCTCACACCAGGTCTCCCCTCACAGTACCCACTTTGGTCCTTCCTTTGGTCCATGTCTCTTTCTGAGGATCTACTCACCTGGGGCAGATGAGTGGAATTGGCTCGCCACTGCACTCTGAATGCTCCCTATGGAAAACAAGCCATGCCACTAGCCTGATTCCCCTTAACTGCCTGAAACTTGAGGCCTGGCAGTTAGCATGGACTTGCTCCAATCTAGCCCTGAGTGATCCTCTCCCTTCCCTGCCCTGCTCTCTGCCCTTGCATGCTGCTCTTACCACAACCCAGCCCTCCCTAACCCTGACAATTTGTACTCCAGTCTCCGGGCCTGGGTGCTCACCTGAGCACCAGACCCCGTTCCTTGTATCCCTTGGCATAGCATGGAGTCTCTTTGTTTTGAGTCTGACCTTACTTGCGCCCCCCAGTGGGCTCCCCTAGGTGTCCCTTAAAATTCCCTCTGTCTCCTGGTCCTCATGCAGCCCCTACTTCCGTTCCCCTTGTGCTTATTCAAGGCGCTCTCAGGTCTCCTGCTCCTTGGGTACCCCAACACCGTGATCGGTTGGGTCCCTTGCCTGGGAGCCTGGCTTGGGTCCTGGGTTTCACCCCTATGTGCACATAATCCAACCCCCTGCCATGCCCTCCCATTACCCTAATTCTGGTCCCCTTTCTTTTCCTGGCCTCCTTTGCCAGGACCCTGGCCAGAGATTCTCATCTGATCCGGGGTTCCTTATGGGAAACAATGCTCTGCCAATGACAGGGGCCCCTTGCTCTCTCTGGGTGCTTGGTCCAGCACCAGGAACCCTGAAACCTTGAGGGTGCCCTGGGCTTAAAACCTGACTGCCCTCTGCTGGATACCCAGCCTTCCCTCACACATCTTGTCCACTGTCCTGGACCCCTGCCATGCCCAGGCCCTTGGCTCTCATTTCCTTGGCCTGGCTTCTCGCATAAGCCTCTGGTAGCCCTTCTTGCTCACTGCTTTTCTGGGCATTGACTAGGGCCCCTAGCTGAAGCATTTCCCTGCTCCCCTTGGTGTTCCTGTATCACAGTACACTAGTGCAGCCCTGCCTTCCTGGCCCTGCATTCCCTGCTTTCCCCTGGCCTGGGCCCTATTCTAGATCCCTTGCATGGGCTCCTTGCTGGGGTCCTGGCCCCCACCCTACCCACACCCATCCTACAGACCTTCAGGCTGTGCCCTCCTTTGGACTTCCTTTCCCTTCTGTCTCTGCCTCGACCGCTTTCCTGATCCCCTTCCCTGGATGCTCACCCAGGCCAGGTGACTTGACCTGGCCTCTTGACCCTGGGGGCTGCCTTTGGGAAAACATAGCCCTGCCTCTTGCCTGGGCACTTTGGCCTCCCTTGGGCCCTGCTCCCGACCCCTGACACCCTGCAGTGGACCTAGGCCTTGAGCCCTTCTCCCCCTGTGCCACCCACTTCACTTTCTCCCCTCCTGCTGCTCTGCCTCCATGTTTCTTTTCATTCATCTAGGCCTAGGTGATAGTACGTGGATCTCCATTACTGGGCCCGGCTCCTTGCTTGAGACCATGGCTACCATTGCTGAGGACCCTTTCCCTGTCCCTTGGTTTCAGATCCCCTTTGCCAGCACTCTCCTCTGCCTCCCCTCTGATGCCTTCATGCTGTGGTATATTGGGATTGCCTGAACCCTCTGCTCCACTTGCTTCTCTCTAGCCTATGCTGCTTGAATGAGTCCTGGCAGCACGAACCCCCCACTTCCTCACCCACTTTGGTCCCTCCTTTGGTCCAGGTTCCTCTCTGAGGATCTACTCACCTGTGGCAGAGGAGCGGAATTGGCTCGCCTCTGCACCCTGAATGCTCCCTATGGGAAACACAGCCCTGCAACTCACCAAGTCCCCTTCAGTGCCTGAAACTTGAGGGCTGGAAGTTAACAAGGACTTGCTCCAAACAAGCCCAGAGCAATCTCCTGCCTTCCCTCCCCTGTCCTCTGGTCTTGTATAATGCCACTGTGGCAACCCAGTCCTCCCTATCCCTGACCCTTTGTGCTCTAGTCCCTGGGCCTGGGTGTTCACCTGAGCCCCTAACCACGTTCCTCATGGCCCTTGGCATAGCATGGAGTCTCTTTGTGTTGGGTCTGACCTGGGAGCCCCTTGCTTGGGCCAACCAGTGGACTCTAAGTGTTCTCTGGCTTCTCCTGGTCCTCATGCAGACCCTCGTGCTTTTTTCTGGTGTTCACAGGTCTCCTGTTCCTTGAGTCCCCCATTACCATTGATTGGGTATGTCCCTTGACTTGATGCCTGGCTTGGGTCCTGGGTCTCGCCCCTATGTGAACACACCCTGACCCCCTGCTGTGCCATCACATGGCCCTCCTTGTGGCCCAATTCCTTTTCCTGGCCTCCTTTTTCAGGACCCTGGTAGTAGATCCTCATCTGATCCAGGGCGTCTAATGGGAAACAATGCCATTCTCCTTGTCTGGGCTCCTTGCTCTCCCTGGGTGCTTGGTCAGGCACAAGAAACCCTGAAAACTGAAGATGGCCTTCTGCCTAGAGCCTGGATGCCCCCTGCTGGATCCCCTGTCTTCCGTCACACATCTTGTCCACTGGCTTTAGTGCCCTGCCCAAGCCCAGGTCCTTGGCTCTCAGTTCCTTGGCCTGGATCCTCCTTTAGCTTCAGGTGGCCCTTCTTGCTCACTGATTTTCGAGGCATTGTCTTAGGGCCCTTCTTTGGGGCCACTTCCCTGCTCCCCTTGTTTTTCCTGTACTACAGTCCCCTAGTGCAGCCTTGCCTTCCTGGCCCGGTGTTCGCTGCTCTCCCCTGGACTGGGCCATATTCTGGCTCCCTTGCCTGGCCTCCTTGCTGGGGTCCTGTCCCCCACCCCACCCAAACCCATGTTGCAGCCCTTCAGGCTATGCCCTGCTTCGGCCCTCCTGTCTCTTCTATCTCTGACAAACTCACTTTCCTGATTCCCTTCCCAGGATACTCACCAGGGCCAGGCGACTTGACCATGCTTCTTGCCCTGGGGGCTGCCTTTGGGAAAACGTATCTCTGCCCCTTGCCTAGGGCCTTTGGCCTCCCTTGGGCCCTGCTCCTGACCCCTGACACCCTGTAGTGGACCTGGTCTTTGAGCCCTTCTACACCTGTACCACCCCTTCCACTTTCTCCTCTCCCGCTGCTCCCCCTCCATGTTTCTTGTCATTCACACAGGCCCAGGTGCTAGCACTTGACTCCATTATTGGGCCTGCTCCTTGCTTGAGCCCTGCCTACATTTGTTGAGGATTCTTTCCCTGTCCTTTGGTTTCAGGCCCCTTTTGCCAGCTCCCTCCTGTGCCTCCTCTCTGATATCCTAATGCAGTTGTATCCTAGCACTGCCTGGACCCTCTGCTCCGCCTGCTTCTCCCTAGCCTATGCTGCTCGAATGGGTTCTGGTAGCCACCCCCCCAACTTTCACACACAAGGTATCCCCTCATAGTATTGTCTTTGGCCCCTCCGTGGTCTAGGTCCCTCTCTGAGGATCTACTCACCTGGGGCAGAGGAGCAGAATTGGCTCACCTCTGTGCCCTGAATGCTCCCTATGCAAAACACAGCCGTGCCACTCACCTAATTCCCCTTCAGTGCCTAAACCTTGAGGCCTGGAAGTTAACATTGACTTAGTCCAACCCAGCCCTGAGTGATCCCCTTCCTTCCCTCTCCTGCCTTCTGGCCTTCCATGCTGCCCCTACCACAACCCAGCCCTACCTACCCTGACCCTTTGTGCTTCAGTCCCTGAGACTGGGTGTTCACTTGAGCCACTGATCATGTTCCTCATGGACCTTGGCATAGTGAGGAGTCTCTTCGTGTTGGGACTGGCCAGGGGCCCCTTGCTTGCATCCACCAGCAAGCTCCCCTGAGTTCCCCCTTGGCTTCTCCTGATCCTCACTCAGACCCTTCTTTCCCTTCCCCTCGCGATATTTTCTGGAACTAAGAGGTTTCCTGCTCCTTGGGTCCCCCATCATCATTGAATGGGTGGGTCCCTTGCTTGGGAGCCTGGCTTGGGTGCTGGGTCTCGCCCCTATGTGCACCCACCCTGACTCCCTGCCATGCCCTCCCATCACCCTCTTTCTATCCCTCTTCCTTTTCCTGGCCCCCTTTGCCAGATACCTGGTCATAGATTCTCATCTGGTCCAGAGAACCTTATGGGAAACAATGAACTGCCCCTCACCTGGGCTCCTTGCTCTCTCTGGGTGCTTGGTCCAGGACCAGGAACCTTGAAACCTTTAGATGGCCCTGGGCCTGTAGCCTGACTGCCCTCTGCTGGATCCCCTGCCTTCCTTCCCAAATCTTGTCCACTGTCCTGAGCCCCCTGCCCAAGCTCTGGGCCTTTGCTCTCAGTTCCATGGACTGGCTTCTCCCTTGAGCCTCTGGTGGCCCTTCTTGCTCACTGCATTTCTTGGCATTGATGAGGGCCCCTTGCTTGGGCCGCTTCCCTGCTCCCCTTGGTATTCCTGTAGTACAGTACACTAGTGCAGCCCAACTTTCCCGGCCCGGTGTTCTCTGCTCTCCCCTGGCTTGCACCCTCCTCTAGTTCCCTTGGTTGGGCTACTTTCTTGGGTCCTGGACCCCACCCCACCCATACCATCTTGTGGCACTTCATGCTGTGCCCTATTTCAGACTTCCTTTCCTTTCTGTCTCTGCCTCGCCTGCTTTCCTGATCCCTTTGCCAGGATGTTCACCCAGGCCATGTGACTTGAGCTGGGCTCATGGCTCTGGGGGCTCCCTTTGGTAAAATGTATCCCTGCCCCTTGCCTAGGCCCTTTGGGCTCGCTCAGCCAGGGCCCTGCTCCAGGCCCCTGACACTATATAGAATGGACCTGGGCCTTGAGCCCTTCTCCCACTGTGCCACCCACTCCACTTTCTACCCTCTTGCTGCTCCCTCTCCAAGTTTCTTTTCATTCACCCAGGTCCATATTCTAGTACTTGGCTCTGCATTACTTTGCCTGGCTCCTAGCTTGAGAACCTGATCCATTCTTCCCCTTCTTGAGGAAGCTTTCCCTGTCCCTTGGTTTCAGGCCCCTTTTGCTGGTCCCCTCCTGTGCCTCCCCTCTTATCCCCTCATGCTGTGGTTTCCTGGCACTGCCCATACCCTCCACTCCCTAGCCTATGTTGCTATGTCAAATGGGTCTTGGCACTTGGCTCTCCCCCACCCCACCCACACCCATCCTGTAGACCTTCAGGCTGTGCCCTCCTTCAGTCCTCCTGTCCTTTTTATCTCTGCCATGCCCGCTTTCCTGATCCCCTTCCCAGGATTCTCACCCAGACCAGGAGACTTGAACTGGCCTCTTGGCCCTGGGGGCTCCTTTCGGGAAAACATAGCCTTGCCCTTTGCCAGGGATCTTTGGCCTCCCTCATCCCAGACCCTGCTCCCGAACTCTGACATGCTGCAGTGGACCCAGGCCTTGAGGCCCTCTCCCCCTGTCTCATCCACTGCATTTTCTCCATTCCCACTGCTCCATCTCCCTGTTCTTTTTCATTCACCCAGGCCCAGGTGCTAGCACTTGGCTCTCCATTACTGGGATGGCTCCTTGTTGAGCCCTCCCTACTTTTCTTGAGGACCCTTTCCCTGTCCTTTGGTTTCAGGCCCCTTTTGTTGGCCCCCTCCTGCACCGCCCCTCTGATCCCGTCATGCTGTGGGATCCTGGCACTTCCCTGATCCTTCACACCCCAAGTATTCCCTCACGGTATGCACTTTGTCCACTCCTTTGATCCAGGTGCCTCTCTGAAGATCTACTCACCTGGGACAGAAGAGCGGAATTGGCTGGTCTCTGCATCCTGAATGCTCCATATGGGAAACACAGCCCTGCCACTCCCCTGAGTCCCCTTCACTGCCTGAACCTTGAGGCCTGGTAGCTAACATGGGACTTGCTTCAACCCAGCCCTGAGTGATGCCCTCCCTTTCCTTATCTGCCCCCTGGCCTTGCATGTTTCCCCTACTCCAACCCAGCCCTCCATAACCCTGACCCTTTGCACTCCAATCACTGGGCCTGGGCATTTGCCTGAGGCCCTGACTGCATTGCTCATGGCCCTTGGCAAATCAAGGAGTCTCCTCGTGTTGAGTGTGAACTGGGGGCCCCTTGCTTGGGCCAGCCAGCAGGCTCCCTTAAGCCACCCTTGGCTTCTCTTGGTCCTCACGCAGCCCCTTCCCCCCCTTCACCTTGCACTTTTTTTTTCTGGTGCTCACTGGTCTCCTCCTTTGGTCCCCCATCACCATTGATTGGTTGGGTCCCTTGCCTGGGCACCTGGCTTTGGACCTGGCTCTCACCCGTATGCGCACCCACCACAACCCCTCACAAACCCCTGACTAAATCAGTATACAAGCTCTTCTGGAAACCCAGGAAGGTGGGGTCTCCCACCTGGAGAGGATAGTAACTTCTACCCTGGCTGCAGAGGTATAGGAGCTCCCCCTCCATACACAGGTGTGATGGAACCCTTGCCGGGAGGGGCAAATCCCTTCTTCCCTGGCTGTGACTGTATAGGAGTTCACCCCTGACACCCAGGTGGGAGGGGTCTCCCGCCTAGAGGGACGAGTCAGCTCTAATCTGGCTGTGATAGCATAGGATCTCCCTCGGACACCCAGGTAGGAGTGTTCTCCTGTCTGGGGGGGGGGGGGGGGAGCGAGTCCGCTTTATCCTGGCTGCTGCTGTATTGAAGCTCTCCTGATATGAAGGTGAAAGGGGTCTCCAGTTTGGAGGGCCGAGACCACTCTACCCTGGCTAGTGCAGTATAGGAGCCTACCCACACACCCAGGTCAAAGTGATCTCCAGCCTGGAGGGGCGAGTCCCCTCTGCCCTGGTTGTTGTGGTATAAGAGCTCTCCTGATACCCCAGTGGGAGGAGTCTCCAGCCTGGAGAAGATAGTACCATCTACCCTGCCTGCAGCGGTATAGGTTATCCCCCCAAATACCAAGGTGGAAGGGGTCTCCCACCTGGAGGGGCGAGTTACCTCTACCCTAGCTGTGGTGTATAAGAGCTTCCCACCCCAAACCCAGATGAGAGGGGTCTCTTGCCTGGAGAGGTGAATCCCCTGTACCCTGGTTGTTGTGGTATATTAGCTTCAAGTGAAACTAAGGTGGGAGGAGTCTCCCACCTGGAGGAATGACTCACCTCTACCCTGGCTGCAGCAGTGTACAAGCGCCTCCAGACAGCCAGGTGGGAGGTGTCTCCCGCATTGAGGGGTGAGTCCTCTCTATACTGGCTGCAGCTGTACAGGAATCCCCCATACTCAGATGGAAGTGTTCTCGCACCTAAATAGGCGAGTTCCTTGTATCCTGGCTGTGGTAGTATAGTAGCTTTTCCTGACACCCAGTTGGGAGAGGTCTCCTGCCTAGAGGGGACTTTCACCAGAAGAGGTGAGTTCACTCTACTCTGGCTGCAGTATATAGGAACTCCCCCTGTCACACAGGTGGGAGGGGTCTCCTGGCTAGAGGGGCAAGTCCCCTCTACCCTGGCTACTGCAGTATAGGAGCTCTTTCCCCCATACCCATATGGGAGATGTCTCCCTCCTGAAAGGGCGAGTTCCCTCTACCCTGGCTGTGTTGATATACTAGCTATCCCTGACACCCAGGTGGGAGGAATCTCCTGTCTAGAGGGGTGAGTCCCTTCTAACCTGGCTAAGGTGGTATACATGCTCCCTGCAACACCAAGGTGAAAGGAGTCTCCTTCATAGAGGGGTGAGTCCCCACTACCCTGGCCACAGCGGTGTATGAGCCCCCCCAATACCCAGGTGCAAGGGGTCTCCTGCATGGAGGGGCGATTCCGCTCTACTCTAGCTGTGGGGGTGTAGGAGCCTCTGTCAGACACCCAGGTGGGAGGGGGTCCCCCCCGGAGAGGTGCGTCCACTCTACCCTGGCTGCTGTGGTATATGAGCTCCACCTGACACCTGTTGGGAAGGGTCTCCCTCCTGGTGGGGCAAGTACCCTGTATCCTAGTTTTGGTGGTATTAAAGTTCCCCCTGACAACCAGGTGAGAGACATCAGACCCCTGGAGGGCGTTTTCCCTCTACGCTGGCTTTAGAGGTATAGGAGCTCACCCAGACACCCAGGTGAGAGGGGTCTCCTGACTGGAAGGCCAAGTCTGCTCTATCCTGGCTTCAGTGGTATAAGAACTCCCCCTGACACCCAATTGGAAGGGGTATTCCTCCTGGAGATGCGAGTAACCTCTACCCTGGCTGCAGTGGTATAGGAGCTCCCCAGGACACCCAGATGGAAGGTTTCTCCCTTCTGAGGGTAGAGTTCTCTCTACCCCTCCTGCGGTGGTATAGGAGCTCCTAAGGCATCAAGTTGGGAGGTGTCTCCCACCTGAAGGGGAGAGTACCCTCTACCATGGCTGCAGTGGTATAAGATCTCGCCCTGACACCCAGGTGGGAGGGGTGTCCGGCCTGGAGCAGCAAGTGCCCACTACTCTGGCTGCAGGGGTCTAAAAGCTTCATCCCCACACCCAGGTAGCATGGTTCTCCCTCCTGAGGGGCGAGTCCTCTCTACCCTGGCTAAGGCAGAATACAAGCTTCCTCTGGAACCAAAATGAGAGGGGTCTCTCGCCTGGAGGAACGTGTACACTCTACCTTGGCTGCAGCAGTATATGAGTCTCCACTAACACCCAGGTGGTAGGGGTCATTTACCTGGAGGTGCGAGTTGGCTCTCCCCTAGCTGTTGCTGTATAGGAGCTCTCCCAGACATCCAGGTGTGAGGGGTCTCTTGCCTAGAGGGGCGAGTCACTTATACCCTGCCTGCAGTTGTGTAGGAGCTCCACCAGACAACCAAGTGGGCCATATAAGAGCTCCCAGGACATCCACGTAGTAGGCCTCTCCCAACTGGGGGAGGGAGCTCCCTCTACCATGGCTGGGAGGTATAGGAGCTCCCCTAGTCACCCAGGAGGGAGGGGTTACTCGACTGAAGTTTCAAGTCCATTCTAACTTGGCTAGAGTGGTATAGGAGCTCCCCTGAAACCCAGGTGGGAGGGATCTCCAGCCTGGCAGGGCTAGTGCCCCCCACCCTGGCTGCGGTGGTATATTAGTCCCCTCGACACCCACGTTGGAGGGGTCTTTGCCTGGAGAGGAGAGTTCTCTGTAACCTGGTTTCAACAGTATACAAGATCCCTGCAACACTCAGGTGAGAGACCTGGAGGTGGGAGTCCCCTCTACCTTGGTTGGGACGGTGTACTAGCTCCCCCCATACTCAGGTGGGAGGCATCTCCTGCCTGAAGGGGCAAGTCACCTTTACCCTGCCTGTGGAGTATACGAGTTCTCCCAGAAATCCAGGTGAAAGCGGTCTCCCACCTGGAGGGGCGAGTCCCTGTTATCCTGGCTGCAGCTCTATAGGAGTCCTCCATATAAACCCAGGTGTGAGGGATCTCTTTCCTGGAGGGGTGAGTCCCTGGTACTCTGGCTGCACCTAGATATGAGCTCCCCCTGACAAGCAGTTGAAAGGGGTATTCCGCCTGGAGGGGCGAGTCCTTGATACCCTGGCTGCAGCTCTACAGGAGCACCACCCACCACTGGGCAACCACATGGAAGGGATGTCATTACTGTAGGGGTGAGTTCCCTCTACATTGGCTGAGGCAGAATACAAGTTAGCCTGGACACCAAGGTGGGAGGGGTCTCTCACCTGGAGTAGCCAGTCCTCTCTTTCCAGGCTGAAGAGGGTTAAGAGCTCCCATAGAAAACCATGTCTTTTTTCACTCACCCAGGCCCAGGTGCTAGCACTTTTCTCTCCATTATTGGGCCTGGCACCTTTCTTGAGCCCCTGGCTGCCCTTGTAGAGGACTGAGTCCCTGTCCATTGGTTTCTGGACCCTTTTGCCAGACCCCTCCTGTGCCTCCCCTCTGATCTCCTCATGCTGTGGCATCCTGGCACTCTCCAGACACTCAGGTACCCCTGCTTTGCTCAAACTTAGGCTGCTCATATGAGTCCTGTAGCCCACCGATGCCCCCCCAACCTGTGCACGCCAGGAATTCCCTCAAGGTACCCTCTTTTACACCTCGTTGGTCCAGTAGATCCTCTTTGAGGCAGAGGAGCAAATTTGGCTGCTCTCTGGACCCTGAATGCTCCTTATGGGAAACAGCACTTCCAGTTACCTGAGTCCCCTTCACTGCCTGTACATTGAGGCCTGGCATTTAACATGGGACATGCTCCAACCCAGCCCTGAGCCATCTCATCTCTTCCCTTCCCTCCCCTGCCCTCTGGTCTTGCTTGCATGCTGCCGCTACCCCAACCCAGCTAACCCTGACCCTTTGTGCTCCAGTCTCCTGGATTGAGCGTTTGCCTGAGTCCCTGAACATGTTCCTCATGACCCTTGGCATAGCATGGAGTCTCCTCATGCTGGGGCTGACCTGGAGGCCCCTTACTTGGGACCCCCAGGGGGCTCACCTAGGTGCCCCTTGTGCTTCCCATTGTCTCCTAGTCCTCATGCAGCCCCTACCTCCCTTCTCCTACTGGTTTTTCCTGGGGCTTGCAGATCTCCTGCTCCTTGGATTCCTCACCAAAATCATTTTGGTGGGTCTCTTGCCTGGGGGCCTGTCTTGGGTCATAGATCTCACCCTACAGTGCACCCAACATGACCCCCTGTGGTACCCTCCCTTTGCCCTCCTCTTGGCCACCTTCCCTTGTCTAGCCTTCTCTTCCAGGTCTCTGGCCCTGGATTCAAATCTGAGTGAGGGCACCTTATCGGAAACAGAGCTCTGGCCTTGCATGGTTTCCTTGCTCTCTTGTCCTCCACCAGGAACCGTGACACCTGGAGGTTGTCCTAGGCCTGGAGCCTTACTTCTCCCTGCTGGATCCCCTGCATTTCCTTCCAGATCTTGTCAAGTATTCTGAGCCCCCTGCCCAAGCCAAGGCCCTTGACTCTAACTTCAAAGGCCTAGCTCCTCTCTTGAGCCTTTGGTGGCCCTTCTTGCTCACTGCTTTCCTGGGTATTGTCTGAAGGCCCCTCACTGGGGCTGCTTCCATGCTCTCCTTGGCTTTCCTGTACTGCAGTATCCTAGTGCAGGCCCTCCTTCCAGGCCTGGCATTCCCTGCTCTCCCCTGGCCTGTGTCCTCATCTAGGTACCTTGCCTCAGCTCCTTGCTAGGGTACTGGCCCCCAACTCACTCACACTAGTCCTGTGGCCCTTCAGGCTGTGCCCTGTTTCTGCCCTCCTGTCCTTTCTGTCTCTGCCACACCTGCTTTCCTGATCCCCTTCCCAGGATGTTCACCAAGACCAAGCAACTATTTTTTGCCTCTTGGCCCTGGGGGCTCCCTTTGGAAAATGTTGCCCACTCTCTTACCTGGGCACTTTGGCCTCCCTAAGCATGGGCCCTGCTCCTGACCCCTGACACATGCTAGTGGACCCGGGCCTTGAGGCAATCTCACTCTTTGCCACCCACTCCACTTTCTCACCTGCTGCTGCTCAATCTGCAAGTTACTTTTCATTCAACGAGGCCCAGGTGCTAGCACTTGGCTCTCCATTACTAGGCCTGGCCCCTTGCTTCATACACTGGCTACCCTTCTTGAGGACACTTTCCCTGTCCCTTTGTTTCAGGCCCCTGTTGCGTGCCCCCTCCTGTGCCTACCCTCTGATCCCCTCATGCTGTGGTATCCTGGCACTGCCTGGACCCTCCGCTCCCCCTGCTTCTCCCTAGCCAATGCTGCTTGAATGGTTCCTGGCAGCCCGGCCCCATCCCACTTCTGCATACCATGAATCCACTCACAGTACACTCTTTGGTCCCTCCTTTTATTCAGGTCCTTCTCTGAAGATCTACTCACCTGGGTCAGAGGAGCGGAATTGGCTTGCCTCTGTGCCCTGAATGTTCCCTATGGGAAACACAGCCCCACGACTTGCCTGAGTCCACCTCACTGCCTGATAGGTATCATGGACTTCCTCCCACCAAGCCCTCAGCGATCCCTTCCCTTCCCTTTGTTCCCTCTGGCCTTGCATTTTGGCCCTACTGCAATGGAGCCCTCACTAACCCTGACCCTTTGTGCTCCAGTCTCCAGGCCTGGGCACTCTCCTGAGCCCCGGACCATGTTCCTCATGTCCCTTGGCAGAGCATGGAGTCACTCGTGTTGGGGCTGACCTGGGGTCCCCTTACCTGTTACCACCAGTGGTCTCCCCTAGGTGCCCCTTGGCTTCTCCTGGGCCTCACAAAGCCCCTTATCCCCTTTCCCTCACATTATTTTTCTGGCACTTGCAGGTCTCCTGCTCCTTGGATCTTCCATCATCATTGATCGGGTGGGTCCCTTGCATGGGTGCCTGGCTTGGGCCCTGGATCTCACCCCTATGCCCACCCACCTCGACTTTCCTGGGGCCCTCCCATTGCCCTCCTTCTGGCCCCCGTCCTTTTCCTAGCCTCCATTGCCAGGACTCTAGCCATAGGTTCTCATTTGATCCAAGGCGCCTTATGGGAAAAAATGCCCTGGCCCTCGCCTTGGTCCCTTGCTCTCCCTGGGTGCTTGGTCCAGCACCAGGAACCCTGAAACATGGAGGTGTCCCTGGGCTTGAAGCCTGACTGGCCCCTGCTGGATCCCCTGCCTTCTTCTTCAAATGTAACCCACTGTCCTGAGCCCCCTGCTCAAGCCCTGGCCCTTGGCTCTCCGTTCCCTGGCCAGGTTTCTCACTTGAGCCTCTGGTTGCCCGGCTTGCTCACTGCTTTTCTGGGCATTGTTGAGGGCCCATCGCTGTGGCTGCTTCAGTGCACCCCTTGGCATACCTGTACTGCAGTACCCTGGTACAGCTCTTCCTTACTGGCCCAGCATTCCCTTTTCTCTCCTGGCCTGGGCCTTCTTCTAGGTCCCTTGCCTGGGCTCCTTGCTGGGGTCCTGGCCCCCACCCAACCCACACCCATCCTATGGCCCTTCACACTGTGCCCTGCTTCGGGCCTCCCTTGCTTTCTGTCTCTGCCATGCCCGCTTTCCTGATCCCCTTCCCAGGATACTCACCCATGCCAGGTGACTTGATTTGGACTCTTGGCCCTTGGGGTTCCCTTTGGAAAACGTAGCACAGCCCCTTGCCAGGGCCCCTTGGCCTCCCTCAGTCGGGGCCCTGTTCCCGGACTCCTGACTCCATGCAGTGGACGTGGGCCTTCACCTGTTCTCCCCCTGTGCCACCAACTGCACTTTCTCCCCTCCAGTTGCTCCCCCTCCATTTTTCTTTTCATTCACCCAGGCCCAGGTGCTTGGCTCTCCATTTCTGGGCCAGGTTCTTTGCTTGAGACCCTGAGCTGTTCTCCCCCTTCTTGAGGACCATTACCCTGTCCCTGGTTTCAGGCCCCTCTTGCCTGCCCACTCCTGTACCTCCCCTCTGATCCCCTCATGCTGTGGTATTTTGGCACTTCCCAGTCCCTCCACTCACCCTGCTTCTCCCTACCTTGTGCTGATGAAAAGTGTCCTTCTGCCCCCCCCCCCATGTATGCCCACCAGGTATTCCCCTCACTGTACCCTCTTTGGCCCTCCCATCTTTGGTCCGGGGCCCTCTCTAAGGATCTACTCACCTGGGGCAGAGGAGTGGAATTGATCGCCTCTGCGTCCGGAATGCTCCCTATGGGAAACACAATCTTGCCACTCGCCTGAGTCCCTCTCACTGCCTGAACCTTGAAGCTAGGCAGATAACATGGACTTGCTCCCACCCAGACCTGAGCAATCCCCTCCCTTCTCTCTGGCCTTCCATGCTACCCTTCCATAACCCAGTCCTCCCTAACCCTGGCCCTTTTTCCTGTGGTCCCTGGGCCTGGGTGTTCGCCTGAGCTGCTGACCACGTTCCTCATGGCTCTTGGCATAGCAAGAAGTCACTTCATGTTGAGTCTGACCTGGGGGACCCTTGCTTGGGCCCACCAGTGGGTTCAACTCGGTGCCCCTTGGCTTCTCCTGGTCCTCACGCATCCCCTTCCTCCCCTTCCCCTTGCATCTTTCTCTGGCACTCTCTGATCTCCTGCTACTCAGATCCCCCCATCACCATTGATCTTGTGGGTCCCTTGCCTGGATGATTGGCTTGGGTCCTGGGTCTCGCCCCTATGTGCACCCACCCCGACCCCCTTGCCTGCCCTTCCATCTCCCTCCTTCTGGCCCTCTTCCTTTTCCAGGCCTCCTTTGCCAGGATCCTGGCCTTAGGTTCTCATTTGATCTGGGGATCCTTACGGGAAACAAAGTCCTGGCCCTTGCCTGGGTCCCTTTCTGTCCCTGGGTGCTTGGTTCGGCACCAGGAACCCTGAAATCTGTAGGTAGACCTGGGCCTGGAGCCTGACTGGCCCTGCTGGATCCCCTGCCTTCCTTCCCTAATTGTGCCTTGCTTTGGGCCTGAGCTCCCTGCCCAAGCACCCTTGGCTCTCCTTTCCCTGGCCTGGCTTCTCACTTGAGCCTTTGGGGGCCCTTCTTGCTCACTGCTTTTTTATGCATTGTCTGAAGGCCCCTCACTGTGGCTACTTCCCTATTCCCCTTGGTATTCCTGTATTGAAGTATCCTAGTTCAGACCTGCCTTCCTGTCCCAGCAATTCCTGCTGTACCCTGGCCTGGGCCCTTTTCTAGGTCCCCTGCCTGGGCTCCTTGCTGGAGTCCTGGACCCATTCCACCCACACCCATCCTCCAGCCCTTCAGGCTGTGCCCTCCTTAGGCCCTCCTATCGTTTCTGTCTCTGCCATGCACACTTTTCTGATCCCCTTCCCAGGATGCTTACCTGGGCCAAAGGATATGACCTTTGGGAAAACCTATCCCTGCCCCTTGCCTGGGCACTTTGCTTCTTTCAGCCAGGGCCCTGTTCCTGTACCCTGACACAGTGCCTTGCACCTGGGACATGAGCCCTCTTCCCCCTGTGTCAGTTGCTCCCCTTTCTCCCCTCCCTATCCATGTTTCTTTTCATTCACCCAGGCCTAGGTGCTAGCACTTTGCTCTCCATTACTGGGCCCTGCTCCTTGTTTGATTCCCTGACCGCCAGAAGATTTGAACTTTGAAAACGTGTGTCCCTCCTTCTTGCCTGGGCACTTTTGCCTACTTCAACCTGGGCCCTATTCCTGAAGCATTACACCCTGCACTGGACCTGGGCCTTGAGTCCTCCTCCCCCTGTGCCAGCTGCTCCCCTTTCTCCCCTCCTCCCCTTCCCTATCCATTTTTTTTTCATTTACCATGGCTCAGGTGCTAGCACTTGGCTCCCCATTACTGGGCCCAGCTTCTTGCTTCAGCCCCTAGCTGCCATTCACGAGGACCTGGTCCTTATCCCTTGGTTTTAGGGCCCTTTTGTCAGCCCTTTCCTGTGCCTCCCCACTGTTCCCCTCATGTTGTGGCATCCTGGCACAGCACAAACCCTTAGCTATCCCTATTCACCCTAGCCTAGTCTCCTCAAATGGGTCCTGAAGCCCACCGACTCCCCCCAACCTCTGCACTCCAGGTATCCCCTCACAGTACCCTCTTGCCCCTCATTGGTCCAGATGCATCTCTGAGGATTTACATACCTGGGTCAGAGGAGCAGAACTGGCTGTTCTCTGAACCCTATATACTTTTTTTAAGAGAAAGAGAGAGAAGATAGAGAGAGGGGGGAGAGAGAGAGAGAGAGAGAGAGAGAGAGAGAGAATTTTTTAATATATATATATATATTTTTTTCAATTTTTAGTGGATGCAACATCTTTATTTTTTATTTTCTTTGGTGCTGAGAATCAAACCCAGTGCCCTGTGCATGCCAGGCAGTGCATTACCGCTTGAGCCACATTCCCAGCTCCACCCTGTATTCTTATTGGAAACACAGCCTGGCCAGTCACCTGAGTCCCCTTCACCGCCTGTACCTTGAGGCCTGGTAGTTAACATGGGACTTGCTCCAACCCAGCCTTGAGTGATCTCCTCCATTCCCTCCCTTGCCCTCTCATCTTGAATGCTCCCCCCATATCCCAACCTAGCCCTCCCTAACCCTGACCCATATTGCTCCAGTATCCAGGCCTGGGCGCTTGCCTGAGCCCCTAACCGTATTCCTCATGTCCCATGGCATAGCATGGAGTCTCTTCGTGTTACAACTGACCTGGGGTCCCTTTACTTGGACCCCCCAGCAGGCTCCCCTATGTGCCACTTGTGCTTCCCACTCTCTCCAGGTCCTCACGCAGCCCCTACCTCCCTTTATCTTGCGCTCTTTCCTGGTGCTTGCATGTATCCTGCTCCTCATCCCAATTGTTTGTGTGGGTTCTTTGCTTAGGGGCCTGTCTTGGGTCATGGCTCTTGCCCTACAGTGCACCCACCAAGATCCCCATTGTGCCCTTTCATGCCCCTCCTCCTGGTCTCCTTCCCTTGTCTCACCTCTTTTGCCAGGCCCCTGGCCCTTGATTCAAATATGAGCCAGGGCACCTTATAGGAAACAGAGCTCTGCCCTTCGCCTGGGCCCCTTTTTCTCCCTGGGTGCTTGGTTCGACATCAGGAACCCTGAAACCTGGAGGTGTCCCTGGGCCTAGAGCCTGACTGCTCCCTGCTGGATCCCCTGTCTTCCCTCCAATAACTTGTCCAGTGTCCTGAGCCCCCTGACTAAGCCCTGGCCCTTGGCTCTCATTTCCTTGGCCTGGATGCTTGCTTTAGCATCTGGTGGCCCTTCTTGCTCATTGCTTTTCTGGGTATTGTGTGAGGGCCTCTCGCTGGGGTTACTTCTCTGCTCCCCTTGGCTTTCCTGTACCTCAGTATACTAGTGCAGCCCTGCCTTCCCAGCCCAGCGTTCCCTGCTCTCCCCTGGCATGGGCCCTCCTCTAGGTCCCTTACCTGGGCTCCTTGCTGGGGTCCTTGCCACCAGCCCACCCACACCTGTCCTGCGGCCCTGTAGTCTGTGCCCTCCTTTGTCTCTATGTCTGTTATATCTGTCTCTGCCATGCCCACTTTCCTGATCCCCTTCCCAGGATGCTCGCCAGGGCTAGGGTCTTGACCTAGCCTCTTGGCCATGAGGGCTCCCTATGGGAAAACGTAGCCCTGCCCCCTGATTGGGCCCATTGGCCTCCCTCAGCCAGGGCCCTGCTCCTAATCCCTGACAACCTGCAGTGGACCCGGGCCTTAAGCACTTCTCCCCCTGTGCCACCCACTCCACTTTCTCCCCTTTCACTACTCCCCATCCATGTTTCTTTTCATTCACCCAGGGCCAGGTGTTAGCACTTGGCTCTCCATTACTGGGCCTAGTTCCTTGCTTGAGACCCTTGCTACCATTCTTGAGAACCCTTTTGCTGTCCCTTGGTTTCAGGGCCCTGTTTCCATCCCCCTCCTGTGCCTACACTCTCATACCCTCATTTTGTGTTATGTGGGCACTGACCGGACCCTCTGCACCCCCTGCTTCTCCCTAGCTTATGCTTCTCTAATGGGTCCTGGACCCTGACCACCCCCACTACTATACACCAGGTATCCCCTCATTATACCCTCTTCGGCCCCTCCTTTGGTCGAGGTCCGTCTCTGAGGATCTATTCACCTGGGGCAGAGGAATGGAATTGGCTCGCCTCTGTGTCCTGAATTCTCCCTACAGGAATCACAGCCCTGCCAGTCATGAGTCCCCTTCACTGCTTGAAACTTGTGGCCTGGCAGTGAACATGGACTTGCTTAACCCTGCCCTGAGCGATCCCTTCCCTTCTCTCCCCTGCCCTCTAGCCTTGCATGCTGCCCCTACCCCAACCCAGCCTTCCCTAACCCAGGGCCTTGGCGCTCCTGTCCCTGTCCTGTGCACTCCCCTGTCCTGTGCACTCCTGAGCCCCTGATGCTTTTGTCATGTCTCTTTGCATAGCACTGAGTCTCTTCCTGTTGGGACTGAACTGGGGGCCCCTTAATAGGGCCCACCAGAGGGCTACCCTAGGTGCCCCTTGAGTTTCCCTCTGTCTCATGGTTCTCATGCAGCTCATCCTTCCCATCTTCTCACGAATTTCCCTGGTGCTCATGAGTCTTCTGCTCCTTGGGTCTCTCGTCCTAGGTTGGTCGGATGGGTACCTTGTCTCTGCACCTGGCTACTGTCCTGGCTCTTCTCAAAATGTGCACCTACCACGTCCCATAGCCATGCCCTCCCATAGGCATCCTTCTGGCCCCCTTCCATTGCCAGGCCTCCATTGCCAGGTCCCTCTCCATGGATTCTCATCTGGGCCAGGGCGCCTTATGAAAAACAGAGCCCTGCCCCTTGCCTGGGCCACTTACTCTCTCTGGGTGCTTGGTCCTCCACCAGGAACGATAACACCTGGTAGTGACCCTGGGCCTGGAACCTGACTTCCCCCTGCTGGATCCCCTTCCTTCCCTCCCAATTCTTGTCCACTGTCCTAAGCCCCTTGCCCAAGCCCTGGCCCTTAGCACTCCATTTCCTTGCCTGGCTCCTCATTTGAGCCTCTTGTGGCCCTTCTTGTTCCTTTATTTTCTGGGCTTTGCCTGAGGGCCCCTCACTGGAGCATCTTCTCTCCTCCCCTTGATTTCCCTGTACTGCAGTACCCTAGTGCAGCCATGACTTACTGGCCTTGCCCTTCCCTGCCTCCCCTGGCTTGGGATCTCCTCTAGGTCCCTTGTATTAGCTCCTTCCTGGGGTTCTGGCCCCCACACCACCCAGATCCATCCTGCATCCCTTGAGACTGTGCCTTGCTTTGGCCTTCTTGTCGTTTGGTCTCTCCCAGGCCCACATTCCTGATCCTCATCCCAGGAAGCTCATCAGGCCAGATACTTGACCTGGCCTCATGGCCCTGTGGGTTCCCTTTGGAAAAATATAGCCCTGCCCATTGTCTGGGCCCTTTGACTTCCCTCAGGCCATGCTCTGCTACCCAATCTTGACACCCTGCAGTGGACCTGGGGCCTTCAGCCTTCCTAAAGCTTTTCCACCAGCTCAGATTTCTCTCCTCCTTCCCCTGCCCATCTATATCAATTTTCAGTCACCCAGGCCCAGGTGCTAGCACTTGGCTCCCCATTACTGGGCATGGCTCCTTGCTTGAGCCCCTAGAAGCCCTTCTTGAGGATCCTTTCCCTTCCTTTGGTTTCAGGCCTCTTTTTATATACTCCATCCTGTGCCTCCCCTCTGTTCCACTGGTGCTATGGGATGCTGGCAATTCCAGGCCTCTTCGCTTTCCCTGCTTCTCCCTAGACTGGGCCCTTCAAATGGGTCAAGGCTGACAACCAATCACCCCCACAACATCCATACACCAGATATCCCTGCACAGTGCCCTGTTTTGACCCTCCTTTGGTCCAGGTCCCTCTCTGAGGATCTACTCACCTGGGCCGAGGAACCATATTGGCTGGCCTCTGTGCCTTGAAAGCTCCCTATGGGAAATACAGCCCTGCCTCTTGTCTGAGTCCCCTTTGCTGCCGGAGACTTGAGGAATGGCAGTTAACATGTGACTTGCTTCAACCCATCCCTGAGAGATCTAGTGCCTTCCCTCCCCTGCCCTCTGGCTTTGCATACTGCCCCTACCCCAACTCAGCCCTCACAAACCCTGACATTTTGTGCTTTAGTTCCCAGGCCTGGTGCTCATATGAGCCCCAGATAGTGATCCTCATGTCACTTAGCATTGCATGGATTCTCTTCCTGTTGGGTCTGACCTGGGAGCCTCTTGCTTGGGACTGCCAGCATGCTCCATTTGGTGCCTGTTGCACTTTTCTCTGTTTCCTTGTCCTTGTGCAGGCCTTACTCCCCTTCCCCTTGTATTTTCCTCTGGTTCTTGTAGGTCTCCTGCTCCTTGGGTAATTCATTCATGGTAGGTCAGGTGGGTCCTTTGCCTGGGCACCTGGTTTTCGTCCTGGATCTTGCCCCCACATGCACCTACCAAGACCCCCTGACATGCCCTCCCATTGCCCTTCTCCTGGCACCTTCACTTGCCAGTCCTCCTTTGCCAGGTCCCTGTCCCTGGATTCTCACCTGGGCCAGGGTGCCTTATGGAAAACAGAGTCCTTCCCCTTGCCTATGCCCCTTGCTCTCTCTAGGCTTTTGGTCCTGCACCTGAACCCTGACAACTGGCAGTTGCCCTGGGCCAGGATCCTGCCTTCCCCTGCCAGATCCCTTGCCATCCCTCCAAAGTCTTGTCCACTTTCCTGAGCCTCCTGCCCAAGCCCTGGCCCTTGGATCTCCATCCCCTTGCCTGCCTCCTCGCTTGAGCCTCTGGGGGCCCTTCTTGCTTCATGCTTCCCTGGATTTCGACTGTGGGCCTCACTGGTACCAGTGCCCTACTCCTCTTCGCTTCCCTGAACCTCAGAACCCTAATGTCACCTGCCTGTCCAGCCTTGCACTTCGCTGCCCTTTCCTGGCCTGGGCTCTCCTGTTGGTCCCTAGCCTGGGCTCCTTTCTGGAGTCCTGGCCCTCACCCCATCAACATCCTTCCTGTGGTCTTTCACACTATACCCACCTTCATCCCTCCTGTTGTCCCTGTCTCTGCTGGGCCCCTTTTCAAGATACATTTCCCAGGGTGGTCACAAGGTCTAGGAGACTGGAACTGGGTGTCTGGCCCCGTGGGTTCCCTTTGGGAAAACATAGCTGTGCCCCTTACCTGGGACTTTGAACTCTCTGCCCAGGCCCTGCTCTTCGAACCTGACACAAAGCAGTGAACCTGGAACTTGAGCCGTCCTTCGTTGTGCCACCCACAACCATTGCTCCCTTTTCTCCCCTCGCCAGCCCTGTCTTTTTCCCTAGTGCCCAGGACTGGGTGCCGGCACTTGGCTCCCGATTCTTAGGTCTGGGTCCTTGCTGGAGGCCCTGATTGCACTTCTTGAGGACCCTTTCCCTGTTCCTAGATTTAATGCCCCTTGTTTGGCCCCATTCTGTTCCTCCCATCTGTTCCCCTGGTACTGTGGTATTTCATCCTTGCAAGGACCCTGCCCTCCCCCTGTTTCTCCCTAGCCTTGTCTCCTCCAATGTTTGCTGGCTCCCCATGGACAAACCCCAATCCTTGACCAAAGGTATCCCTCATATTGCCCTCCTTTGGTCCTGGCAGAGGAGTGAATTTGGCTGGCCTATGGGCCCTGAAGGATCCCTATTGACAACACAGTCCTGCCTCTAGCCTTGGCCCCCTTTGCTGTCCAAACTTGACAACTGGCATTGGACTTGGGCCTAGTGATAACCTTAACCTGGGTGATCCCCTCCCTTCCCTCTCCTGCCCTCTAGCCTTGCAAGCTGCCTCTAAGCCAACCCAGCTCTTCCTCACCCTGAACCTTTGCCCTACAGTTCCCTGGCATGGCTGCCAGCCTGAGATCCTTACTGCATTATGTGGGTTGGGTTGCATTTTGTGGTGTCTCTTCCTGTCATGTCTGACCAGGGTGCCCCTTAATTTATCCCCCAAGCTCGCTATCCTCTGTGCCCTTTTCACAGCCTTATCTCTCCTCATCCTAGCACTGATACTAACTTTCCTTCCCCTAGTGCTCTTTCCTGGAGCAGATTCTTCCTGCTCATTGGGTCCTTAATACCTTTTGGTGGGGATGGTCCCTTACCTGGGCTCCTTGATTGGGTCCTGACACTTACCCTTCTCTGCACCAACCACGACCCCACACTGTGCTCTCACATGACACTCCTCCTGGCCTCTGTCCCTTGCCAGGCCCTTTGGCCTACTCTGTGGCCCTTGATCCTCAACTGGGTCAGGAAGCCTTATGGGAAACAGAACCCTGACCCTAGACTGTACTACTTGCTCTCCCTAGGCCCTTGGGGCAGCACCAGGAAACCTGACACCTGGCAGTGACATTGGGCATTGAGCATGCCTCCACCCTGTTGGAACCCCTTTCTTCCCTCCCCAGCCCTGTCCACTATTCTGAGACCCCTGCTCCAGTGCTGGCCCTTGGCTCTCCATTCCCTGGACTGGCTCCTTTTTTGAGCCTCTGGGGGTCCTTCTTGCTCTGTGCTGCACTGGGTTTGAAATGTGGACATCTCTGGGACCTCCTCCCTGCTCCCCTTGTATTCCCTGCATCTCAGAACCCTAGTGCAGCCGCTGCCTGCTGGACACCACCCTTCTCTGCTCTCCCCTAGCCTGGGCCCTCCTCTAGATCTCTAGCCTGGGCTCCTTTCTGCAGTCCTGACCTGCATCCCACAAACCACTCTTCTTCCAGCTGTGCCCTCCTTTGGCCCTGTTGTTGTCCTTGTCCCTACTGGGCTTTTTTTTTCCAGAACCCTTTCCCAGGATGCTCATCACAGCCAAAGAATGGAACTGGGATATTTGCTCATGCAGTGTTCCTTTGGGAAAAGGTATCAATGCCCCTTGCCTGGGGGCTTTGTCCTCCTTCATCCTGGGTACTGCTCCTCAATCCTGACACCCTGCAGTGAATCTGGGCCATGAGCCTTCCTCTCCCTGCACCAGCCATTCCCCTAACTTCCCTTTCTTCCCATATACCACCACAGCCAGGGTAGAGGGGATTCACACCTCCAATCCCCTCTACCCTGCCTAACTTGGTATACAAGCTCTCTGACACACCCAGGAGGGAGGGGTCTCCTTCCTGGAGGGGCAAGTCCTCTCTACCCTGGCTAGAGCTGTATATGAGCCCCCCATCCAGACATCTAGTTGAGAGGGGTCTTCTGCCTGGAGGGGCGATTTCCCTCTACCCTGGCTAAGGTGGTATAAGAGCTCTCCCAGATACCTCACAGGGAAGGTTCTCCTGCATGGAGGGTCGAGTCTTCTCTACCCTGGCTAAGGTAGTATACAAGCTCCCCACAACACCCAGGTGGGAAGGGTTTCCTGTCTGGAGGGGCGAGTACCCACTACCGTGGCTGCAATAGTATAAGAGCTCCCCCACCCTGCCACCCAAGTGGGAGGGGTCTCCAGCCTGGAGGGGTGAGTTCCCTCTATCCTGGCTGTGGGGGTGTGCTAGCCCCCTTCAACACCTAGGTGGGAGGCATCTCCAGCTTGGAGGGTCAAGTCACTGTATCCTGGCTACATCCTTTATTAATCAGGTGGGATGGATATCCTGCCTCAGTGGCATATACCCTATACCCTGGCTTCGTCAGTATAGGAGCTCCCCCCGACACCCTGGTGGGAAGGGTCTCCCGCCTGGAGTGCCGAGTCCACTCTACCCTAGCTAAGGTGGTATACAAGCTCCCCACAACATCCAGGTGGGAGGGGTTTCCTTTCTGGAGGGGTGAGTGCCCACGACCCTGGCAGTAATTTTATAAGTGCTCCCCCCACACTCAGTTAGGAGGGGTATCCCACCTGGAGTGGTGAATTCCCTTTCCCTGCCTCTGTGGTATAAGAGCTCCCCTCACAACCAGGGTTTAGGAGTCTCTCACTTAGTGGGGCGAGTCCCCTCTTTCCTGGCTGCAGCTGTATAACAGATTCCCCCATAACAAGATGGGAGGGGTTTCCTGCCTGGAAGAGCTAGTACCCTCCACCCTGGCTAATGCAGTATACAAGCTCCCGGACACCCAGGAGGCAGGGGTCTCCCTCCTGAAGGGGCAAGTCAGCTCTACCCTGGCTGCTGTGGTATACAAGCACCCCCCATACTCAGGTGGGAGGGGTTTCTTGCCTGGAGGGGCGAGTCCACTTTAACCTCCCTGCAGTGGTATATGAGCTCCCATGACACCCAGTTGGGAGGGGTGTCCCGCTTAGAGAGGTGAGTCCCCTCTACCCTGAATTCAGGGGTATATGAGTTACCACCAGACCCCCAAGTTGGAGGGGTCTCCCTCATGGAGGACCTAGTCCCTTTAACCCTGTCTTGGGTGGGATACGAACCCCCCAACCCTACACCTAGGTTGGAGAAATCTCCCACTTGGAGGGGTGAATCCACTCTACCCTGGCTGTGGCGGTAAAGGAGCTCCCCTGACACTCCAGTGGGAGGGGTGTCCAGGCTGGAGGGAAGAGTCCCTTCTACCCTGGTTGCTGCTGTGTACATGCTCTCCCAGACACCCAGGAGGGATGGGACTTTTGCCTGGAGCGGCAAGTCACCTCTACCCTGGCTAAGGTGGTATGCAACACCCCCTCTACACTCAGGTGAGAAGGGTCTCCCGCTCGAGTCGCAAGTCCCCTCTACCATGGCTGGTGTTCTATAAGATCTCCAGGAACATCCAGGTTGGAGGTCTCTCCTACTTAAGAGGCAAACACCTTTACTCTGGCTGTGGCAGTATAGGAGCTCCCCCCAACACTAAGGTTGGAGGGGTTTCCCTCCTGTAGGGGTGAGTCACCTGTACTCTAACTGCGGAATTATTCCAGCTCCCCCCAACATCCAGGTGGGATGGGTCACCTGAGCAGAGGGGCGAATCCCCTCTACCTTGGCTGCAGAAGTATAGGAGCATTGAAGTACACCCAGGTGGGAGGGGTCTCCCATTTGTAGGGGCGAGTCCCCACTCTCCTGGCTGTAGTGGCATATGAGCCCCCCCTGACACCCAGGTGGGAGGGGTTACCCACATGGAGAAAAGAGTCCCCACTACTTTGGCTGGTGCCTTATAAGAGTTCCTTGGACAACCAGGTGGGAGGGGTCTCCCACATCCATGGGTGAGTCCCCTCTACACTGGCTGTGGTGGTATACAAGCTGCCCCCCATACCCTGATGAGAGGGGTCCCCTCTTGAAGGGTGAGTCCCCTCTACCTGGCTACAGAAGGATATGAACTCCCTCCCACACCCAGGTGAAAGTTTTCTCCAGCCTTGAGGAGCCAGTCCCAGCAACATGGCGGCAGTTGTATACTATCCCCCACACAGAAACACCCAGGTAGGAGGGGTCTCCTGCCTGGACGGGTGAGTCCCCTCCACCCTGGCAAAGGCATAATACAAGCTCGCCCTGACACCAATGTGGGAGGGGTCTCTCGCCTGGAGGAGCAAGTACCCTATACCCTGGCCACAGAGTATAGGCCACAGAGGAGCAAGTACCCTTCCCCTGACACCCTGGTGGGAAGGTTCTCCCACCTGGAAGGGCGAGTCTCCTCTATCATGGCTGTGGCGGTAATTGAGCTCCCCTCACACCTAGGTGAGAGGGGTTTTCGCCTGGTGTGGGGAGTCTGCTCTACACTGGCTGCAGTGGTATAGGAGCTCCCCCTGGCACCCAGGTGGAAGGGGTCTCCCGCCTGGTGGGGCGAGTCTCCTCTACCCTGGCAGCCCTGGTAATTGAGCTCCCAAACACCCAGGTGAGAGGGGTCTCCTGCCTGGAGGGGAGAGTCCCCTTTACCCTTGTTGCAGCAGAATACATGCTCCCCCAGACACCAATATGAGAGGGCTCCCCTGACTAGAGTGGTGAGTCCCTTCTAACCTGGCTAAGGTAGTACACATGCTCCCCATGACAGTCAAGTGGGAGAGGGTCTCTTGCATGGAGAGGCAAGTCCCCACTATCCTGGCTGCAGCGGTATATGAGCACCCACACACACCCATGTGCAGAGGTCTCCCCCCTGGAGGGCAAGTCCCTTCTACCCTAGCTATGGGGGTGTAGGAGCCCCCTTGGACACTGAGGTGAGAAGGGTCTCCCACCCAGAGGGTTGAGCCCCCCTACCCTGCCTGCTGCACTATATGAGCTCCCCCTGACACCAGGTTGTAGGGGTCTCCTGCCTGGTGAGGCAAGTACCCTCTACCCTAGTTTTGGTGGTATTAGAGCTCACCCTGACAACCAGGTGGGAGGCATCAGCTGCCTTGAAGGGCAATTCCTCTCTACCCTGGCTAAGGTTCAATATAAGCTCCTCACAACCCCCAGGTGGGAAGGGGTCCTGCCTGGATGGGCGAGTCTTCACTACCTTGGCTGTGGTGATATAGGTGCTCCACCCACATCCAGGTTAGAGGGGTCTCTTGACTAAAGGGGCAAGTCCCCTTTACCCTGGCTGCAGCTGTATTCTAGTTTCCCCTGACACCAGGCGGGAGGGGTCTCCTGCCTAGAAGGATGAGTCCCCTCCAATTTGGCTGGTGCCCTATAAGGGCTACCTGGACACCCAGGTGGGAGGAGTCTTCCTCCTGCAGGGGCGAACACTTCTACCCAGGCTGTGGCAGAATAGGAGCTTTCCCAGACACCATGGTGGGAGGGGTCTCCCGCCTTTGGGGCGAGTTTCCTCTACCCTGGCTGGAGAGTTATTCAAGCTCCCCTTGTCAACCAGGTGGAAGGGATCTCCCGACTGCAGAGGGGCAAGTCCCCTCTCCCCTGGCTGAAGCAGTATATGAGCTCCAACAACAACCAAGTGGGTGTTAGGAGTCCCCTCTACACTGGCTGCCTCGGTATACAAGCTCCCTCAGACACCCAGGTAAGAGGGGTTTCCCACATGGTTGGGCAAGCCCCTTCTACCATGACTAAGGCAGTATACAAGCTCCCCTGGAAACCCAGGTTGGAGGGGTCTCCCGCCTGGAAGGGCAAGCCCCTCTACTTTGTCTGGTGCCCTATCAAAGTTCCCTGAACACACAGGTGAGAGGGGTCCCCACCTGCATGGGTGAAACCCTCTGCCCTGACTGTGATGGTATATGAGCTCCCCAGCAACACCGTGGTGAGAGGGATCTCTCTGGCTGCAGCGGTATTCGAGGTGGCCCGGACAACCAGGTGGGAGGGGTCTCTCGACTGGAGGGGCAATTCCCCTCTACCCAGGCTAAGGCTATATACAACTTCCCCCTGACACACAGGTGGGAGGGGTCACCCTTCTGGAGGGGTGTGTCCCCTCTACTTTGGCTGGTGTCCTATAAGAGGTCCCAGAATACCCAGGTGGAAGGGGTCTCGTGCCTGCAGGGGCAAACTCCTCTACACTAGCTCTGGCAGTATAGGAGTTCCTCCCAAAATCCTGGTGAAAGGGTTCTCCCACCTGTAGGGGTGAGTCCCCTCTACTCTGGCTGCAGCAGTATTTGAGCTCCCCCCACAAACAGGTAGGAAGGGTCTACAACCAGATGGGCGAGTCCCCTCTACCCTGGCTATAGAGGTATACAAGCTCCCTCAACACCCAGGTAAGAGGGGTGTCCCCGCTGGCGTGGTGAGTCCCTGCTAACCTAGCTGTGGCAGTATATGAGTCCTACCGCCCAACATGCAGATGGGAGGGGTCTCCTGCCTGGAAGTGCAAGTCCCCTCTACCCTGGCTGTGGAGGTACAGGAGCTGCCCCAAAACATCTCAACTGGAGGGGCGGGTTGCCTCTACCCTGGCTGCTGGGATATATGTGCTCCACCTGACACCTAGGTGGGAGTGGACTTCCGCCTGGGGGTGGAGGTGATTCCATTCTACCCTGGATGCAGTGGTATACCAGCTCTACCTGACACCCAGGTGGGAGGTGTCTCCCTCATAAAGGGGTGACTCCCCTCTACCCTGGCTGAGGGGGTGTACCAGCTCTCCCAGGCACCCAGGTGGAAGGGGTCTCCTGCTTGAAGGGGCGAGTCCCCTCTACTCAGGCTGTTGTGTTATACGAGCTCCCCCACCCACCCAGATGGGAGGATTCTCCCGCCTGAAGGGCAAGTCCCCTTGATGCTAGCTTCACTGATATACTAGCTTTCCCTGACACCCAGGTTGGATGGGTGTCTCGCTTGGAGTGGGGAGTCACTTCTACCCTGGCTGCAGTGGTATAGGAGCTATGCCCTACACCCAGGTGGGAGAGGTCTCACGCCTGGAGGGGCAAGTATTCTCTACCCTGACTAAGACGCTATACAAGTGCCCTCCACACACACACACACACACACACACACACACACACACACAGTTGAGAGTGGTCTTCTACATGGACAGGCGAGTCCCCAATACCCTGGCTAAGGTGGTATACAAGCTCCCCAAGAAACCCAAGTGGGAGGGTTCTCCTGCCTCCAGGGGCCAGTCCCCACTACCCTGGCTGCAGAGGTAAATGAGCTCTTCCCCCACTAAAGTGTGAAGGTCTCCCGCCTGAAGGAGGGAGTCCCCTCAACCTTGGCTGCAGGGGTATATGCCCCTTCCTTCCCCCAGGAGGGAGGGATCTCCCTCTTGGAGGAGTAAGTGGCTGCTACCCACGCTGCAGCTCTATATGAACTCCCTCTCACCAGACACCATGTGGGAGGGGTCCTTGGCCTGGAGGGGTCAGTCCCCTCTACCCTGCTGAGGCAGTATAGGAGTTACCACCATTCCCAAGTGGGAGGTGTCTCCATCCTGGAGGAGTGTGTCGCCTCTATGCTGGCTGCTGTGGTATGTGAGCTGCACCTGACACCCAGATTGGAGGGTTCTTTCACTCAGAGGGTTGAGTCACCTCTAACCTGGCTGCTGAGGTATACAGTTCCCCCAGACACCCAGGTGGGAGTGCTCTCCCGGGTAAAGGGGCAACTCCCCTCTATACTGGCTCCTGTGGTACAGGAGCTCCCCTGACACTGAGGTGGGAGGAGTCTCCCGCTTGGAGGGGAGAGTCCCTTATACCCTTCCTGCAATGGTATAGGAGCTCACCACGACATCCAGGTGGAAGGGTTCTCCTGCCTGAAGGGGAGAGTCCACTCTACGCTGGCTTTTGTGGTGTATGAGCTCCCATAGACACCCAAGTGTGATGGGTCCCCCACCTGGAGGGGAGAGTTTCCTCTATCCTGGCTGTGGCAGCATATGAGCTCCCCAACACCCAGGTGGGAGGGGTAATCCAACTGGAGGGGCAAGTCCCCTCCACCCTCTTCCTTGTCTGCCGTGTATATGAGCTGCCAGTGACACCCAGGTGGGACGGATCACCGGCCTAGAAGGGCGAGTCCCCTCTATCCTGGTTGCTCCTGTATAGGAGCTCACCTGACACCCAGATGGGAGGGGTCACTGGCCTAGAGGGGCGAGTCCCCACTACCATGGCTGCAGTGGTATACTAACTCCCCTCCCCAACCCAGATGGGGGGGGTCTCCCACCTGAAGGGGTGAGTACACTCTACCCTGGCTGCAGTGGCATACTAGCTTTCCTTGACACCAAAGTGGGAGGGTTCTTCTGCCTGGAGAGCCGAGTCCCCTCTACCCTGGATGGGGCAGTATACCACCTCCCCTTGACACCCTAGTGGGAGGGGTTCTCACCTGTTGTGGCAAGTACCCTCTAACCTGGCTGCAGTGGTATATGAGCTCCCCTTGTTATCCAAGTCTGAGAGGTCTTCCACCTGGAAGGGTAAGTGACCTCTACCTTGGCTAAGGTGGTATACAAGCTCCCTGAGACACTCAGGTGGAAGGGGTTTCCCGCCTGCAGGGGCGAGTCCCCTCAAACCTGGATGCTGCAGTATAGGAGCTCTGCTGACACCCAGGTGAGAGGAGTCTCCCACCTGGAGGGTATAATCCCCTGGAAACTGCCTGTGGAGGATTAGGAGCTCCCACTGACTCCCAGGTGGGGGGATCTCATGCCTCCAGGGGAAAGTCCCCTCCACCCTGGCTCTGGAGATATAGGAGCTCCCCCTCACACCCAGGGGGGAGGAGTCTCTTTCCATGAGGGGCAAGTCCCCTCTACAATGGTTTTGGCGAGATAAGAGATCTCCTTGACAACCAGGTGAAGGGGGTCTCTTGCCTGGAGGGGCGAGTCCTTCCTACCCTGGCTAAGGTGGAATAGAAGCTCACTGAGACACCCAGGTGGAAGAGGTCTTCTGCCTGGAAGGGAGAGTCCTCTATACCCTGGCTGCTGCAGTATAGGAGGCCTCCTGACTCTCAGTTGGTAGGAGACTCCCACCTGGAATGTAGAGTCCCCTGGACCCTGCCTGTGGTGGTATAGGAGCTCCCACTGACACCCAGTTTTTAGGTGTCTTTGACTGGAGGGGCAAGTCCCCTGCACCCTGGCTTTGGAGACATAGGAGCTCCCCCCAACATCGAAGAGGGAGGGGTCTCTTGCCTTGAGGGGCAAGTCCCATCTACAATGGTTGCAGCAGGATAAGAGCTCCCCATGACAACCAGATGAAAGGGGTCTCCTTCCTGGAGAAGTGAGTCTCTGCTACTCTGGCTGCAGCTGTATACTTGCCCTGCTCCAACACCCAGGTGGGAGGGGTCTAACACTTGGAGGGGCAAGTCTCCTCTACCCTGGCTAAGGCAGAATTCAAGCTTGCTATAGAATCAAGATGGGAGGGGTATCTTGCCTGGAGGGGCGAGTTGGCTCTCCCCTGGCTGCTGCTATATAGGAGTTCCCAGAGACACCCAGGTGGGAGGAGTCTCCTCTCTGGAGGTCCATGTCCCTTCTACCTAGTTATAGTGGTGTAGGAGCTCCCCCTACTCCCAGGTGGGAGGGGTTGTGTGACAAGGAGGGGTGATTCCCTTCTCCCCTGGCTACAGTGGTATACAAGCTGCCCCCCACCATACCCACGTGTGAGGGGTCTCCAATATGGAGGGGTGAGTCCCCTCTACTCTGGCTGCTACAGTATATGAACTCCCCTTGACACCCTGGTGGGAGGGGTCTCCCACCTGGAGCAGCAAGAACCCTCTACCCTGGCTAAGGTGTTAAACAAGTTCCTAGTGACACCCAGTTGGGAGGGGTCTCCTTGCTGGAGGGCGAGTCCCCACTACCCTGGATACAGTGGTATATGAGCTCCCCCACCCACACCCAGGTATTCAGGTTCTTCTGCCTGGAGGTCAAGTTTCCCCTGACCTTCATTTGGCACTATAGGAGTGCCACAGTCCGGCTGCAGCAAAATAGCCGCAGGGGTGACGAACAATTTGTTTAGATTGATACAGCAGGAGTGGAAGCCATTTATTGTAGGACAGAAGCGGTATTTATACATTCCACACAGCTTATCTAATTAACATAAACTAGATACAGCAGTCAACCAATCAGAATCTCCACACTTAATGGCTCGCTTTTGTTACTTCTCAAACCACTCCCTCTGGCATTTTGCCAGGAGCCATCCAGACTTGTTAACCAACTCTAACATTCCCCTGGCAAAATGCCAGGCGCCATCCAGACTTGTTTACAGACTCTAACATTTCCCCCTTTTGTTTAATTTAAATAACAACCATCGTGGTTTTTACATAAACACCATAAATAATCTGCTACAAGCAGAAGGGGAGGATACAAAATGCCACAATACCAAGGCAATTGATGGCTCCATGCAAGAAGCCCTTGGAAAAATTACACCAGCAATGACACAGTTTGCAAAGATACCGAATTACAATTTGTTGCGGATTATAGTTTGTTGTCTCAGTCCAGGTAAAGCAGTGTCTCAATAGATTAACTCACAGTCCAGGTAAATCACAGTCCAGGTAAATTCTGCAGGCAACTAGCTTGTTCCAAAGTCTCGTCCGTTTCTCAGCAACACTGGAAATTCTTCCACCTTGGTCTTTACCGGCACTGGGACGAAGGCAGGAACTCCGGATGGCTAAAGAAAATCCTGTAGCATTCTACTAATAAAACAACCTTCTGAACAATTTAGTACATTATCTCAAGTTTTTTTTTTTTTTCGCATTTGAAATAAGCATTAATAGTGCTATTACTCATTAGCTTCCAGGTGTGGGAGAACCATTGTAGCTTAGTTATTGGCATTGAAAATGACCAAACATCAGGGACACCAGTAGCGTCTTCTGCTGGCTGTAGTGCCTGGGCAGCCCCAGATGGCCCTGGGGAGTGTCCCGGACTCAAACTGCTACTGGGCACAGGGAGCAAGAGCCTGCGAGACTGTGCCTCCAGGTCAGGTCTAGATTTGGGCTCGCGGCAGTGGAAGAGCCAGCTCCCCGGCCAGGAGGCGGGGAAGGGCCAGTCGCCGCCGCCTCTTGGAAAATCCTTGCTGCGCTGTGACCGGCTTGCACACTCGGCAGCCGCCTCTCTGCTTCACGCACCCTCCGGTAACGAAAAGTATTTAGTAATAGCTTTTTGCTGCAACGTTTTTCCTGATAATCCTTCTTCTTCTGAACTTTCTTTTTCTTAATGACTAGAGTTCCTGGGCTCTTATCAACATATGCCCTAACTATTTTTGGTTCCATTGGGGTGCCTCTTTCCCTTAGTAATTTTCTTAACACCCCTTCCATATTTTCGTCACAAAGACAATACAATACACTGAGACAAAACAAGACACAAACATACTGTATCAATCTTCTCCATTTTCTTGAAATGGTCATTTTTCCTCTCGCCCTATCTGCCTAGGGACGAGCAGATTTGCTCCCATCCTATCTATGGATGGGCAGCTTTTTTCTTTTTTTTTTTTTTTTCCGTCACTTACCCCCGAGTGTCCTGGGGCTCCCTGTAACAGGCCACCATCTGCTGCAGTCCGGCTGCAGCAAAATAACAGGGGGGTGGGGGGGGTGGGTGAGGAACAACTTGTGTAGATTGATACAGCAGGAGTGGAAGCCATTTATTGTAGGACAGGAGCGATATTTATACATTCCACACAGTTTATCTAATTAACATAAACTAAATACAGCAGTCAACCAATCAGGAATCTCCACACTTAATGGCTCGATTTTGTTACTTCTCAAACCACTCCCTCTGGCATTTTGCCAGGCGCCATCCAGACTTGTTTAAGAACTCTAACATTCCCCTGGCAAAATGCCAGGCGTCATCCAGACCTGTTTTTTTTTTTTTTTTTTCAAGGCCATAACCCATTCGGATGTGAAGTGTTTTTTTTTTTTTAATTTTTTATTGTTGGCTGTTCAAAATATTACATAGTTCTTGATATATCATATTTCAAACTTTGATTCAAGTGGGTTATGAGCTCCCATTTTTACCCCACATACAGATTGCAGAATTACATCAATTACACATCTACAGACTCTAACATAGGAGTTCCCCCTAGACACCCAGGTGGAAGGGGTCTATACCCTGAAGGGGCATGTCCTCTCTACCATGGCTATGGTGGTATAATATCACCCCCTAACACCCAGGTGGGAGGCTTTTCCTGCCTGGAGGGGCAAATCCCCTCTACCCTGGCTGTGGCAGATAAGAGTTCCCCCTGACACCCATGTAGGAAGAGTCTCTGCCTAGAGCAGCAAGTCACCTCTACCCTAGCTGTGGAGGTATACAAGCTTCCTCAGACACCCAGGTGGGAGGGGTCTCCCGCCTGGAGTGCCAAGTCCCCTTGACCCTGGCTTTGATGGTATACAAGCTCACCCCAGTAGCCAAGTGGGAGGGTTCTCCCACCTGGAGGGGCGAGTCCCCTCTACTTTGGCTGGTGCCATATAAGAGCTCCCAGGACACCCACGTGGGAGACATCTCCTGACTGGAGGGGTGAATCCCCTCTACCCTGGCTGCAATGAGCTCCCTTTGACACCCAGTTGGGAGAGGTCTTCACCTGGAGAGGTGAGTCACCTCCATCCTGGCTGTAGTGGTATACAAGATCCCCCAGACACCTAGGTGGGAGGAGTCTCCTACCTGGTGGCACAAGTACCCTCTACCCTGGTTGGAGTGGTGCACTGTCTCATCTGATATACAGTTGGGAGGCTTCCCCTGCCTAAAGGGGCGACTCCTCTCTACCCTGCCTGCGGAGGTATAGGAGTTCCCCCAGACACCCAGGAGGGGGGGGTCTCCCGCCCTGAGGAGAGATTCCCCTCCTCCCTGCATTTGGAGGTATATGAATTCCCTCAGACATACAGGTGAAAGGGGTCTCCCGCCTGGAGGGGCGAGTCCATGTTTCCTTGGCTGCAGCTGCATAAGAGCCCCCTGTACAAACCATGGTGGGAGGGGTCTCTTGCCTGGAGGGGCGAGTCCCTGCAACCCTGGCTGTGGCAGTATAGGAGGTCTCCTAACTCCAAGGTGGGAGGTTTCTTCACCTGGAGAAGTGACAGACACCCAGGTGGATGGGGTCTCCCGCCTGGTGGCATGAGTACACTCTACCCTGGTTGGGGCAGTGTACTAGCTCTTCAGACAACCAGTTGGGAAGTATCTATTGCCTGGAGGGTAGAATCCACTCTAACCTGCCTGCTGAGGTATAAGAGTTCCCACAGACAACCAGGAGGGAGTGGTCTTCCGCCTGGAGGAGCAAGTGCCCTCCACCCTGCATGTGGAGGTATAGGAATTCCCTAAGACATCCATGTGAAAGGGGTCTCCACCACCTTGAGGGGCGAGTCACTGTTTCCCTGGCTGCAGCTGTATAGGAGACCCCCCATACAAAACCAGGGGGGAGGACTCTCTTGCCTGGAGGGGCAATTCCACTCTACATGGGCAGAGGTAGAATTCAAGCTAGCCTGGACACCAAGGTGGAGGGTTCTTTGCCTGGAGGAGCCAATCTGGTATACCCATGCTGCAGAGGTATAAGAGCTCCACAGACAACCGTGTCCCTTTTCATTCACCCACGCCCAGGTGCTAGCGCTTGGCTCTCCATTACTGGGCCTAGCTCCTTGCTTGAGCCGCTGGCTGCCCTTCTTGAGGATTCTGTCCATGTCTCTTGGTTTCAGGCCCCTTTTACCCGCCCCCTCCTGTGATTCCCCTCTGTTACCCTTAGGCTGAGGTATCCTGGCACTGCCCTGACCCTCTGCTCCCCCCACTTCTTTTCTAACCTGGGCTGCTCAAATGGGTCCTGGCTGCCCCCTGACCCCACCCCAAACTCTGTACCACAGGTCTCACCTCATAGTTCCCGCTTTTGCCCATCCTTTGGTCCAGGTCCCTCTCTGAGAATCTACTCACCTGGGTCAGAGGAACGAAATTGGCTGGCCTCTGCATCCTGAATGCTCCCAGTGGGAAACAGCCCTGCCACTCGCCTATGTCCCCTTCACTGCCTGAACCTTGATGCCTGGCAGCAAACATGTGACTTGCTCTGAACCAGCCCTGAGAAATCCTCTCCCTTCTATCCAGTGCCCTCTCACCTTGCATGCTGCCCCAACCCCAACTCAGACTTCCCTAACCTAGGTATGTTGTGCTCCAGTTCCAGGGCCTGGCTGCTCGCCTGAACACCTGATCCCTTTCCTCATGTCCTTTACTGTAGCATGGAGTCTCTTTGTGTTGGGTATGATCTGGGAGGCTCTTGCTTGTGCCCCCCAGCGGGTGCCTCCAGGTGCCCCTTGTGCTTTTCTGTCTTTTTGTCCTCATACAAACCCTTCCTCGCCTTCCACTGGTGAATTCCTCTGGTGTTTGTGTATCCTTCTTTTTGGGTCTCTCATCCAAGAACGGTCGGGTGGGTCCCTTTCCTAGGCAGCTTGCTTGGGTCTGGGGTCTCGCCCCTCTGTGAACCCAACAGAATCCCCCACCATGCCCTGCATCACTCTTCTCCTGTCCCCCTTCCCTTTCCATGCCTTCTTTGCCAGGTCCCTGGCCCTGGATTCTAATCTGGGCCAGGGCACCTTATGGGAAACAGAGTCCTGCCTCTTGCCTGGGCCCCTTGTTCTTTCTGAGTGTTTGGTCCTGCACCCAGAACCCTAACACCTGGTAGTGGTCCTGGGCCTGTACCTGCCTGCCCCTGTTGGATACCCTCCCTTCCCATGGAAGTCTCACTGTCCTTAGCCCCCTGCACCAGCGCCAGCCCTTGCCTCTCCATTACTTGTCCTGGCTTCCTGCTTGAGCCATTGTTGGCCCTTCTTGCCCAGTGTATGACTGTGGGCCCATTTTGTGGGCTGCTTCCCTGCTCCCTCTGGTCTTCCTGCACAGAAGTCCACTAGTGCCACCTGCCTGCTCATCCCTAACCTTCCCTGTTCTCCCCTGGCATGGGCCCTATTCTAGGTCGTAACCTGGGCTCCTTATTGGGGTCCAGGCCATACACCACCAGCACCCATCCTCTGGCCCTTCCCACTGTGCACTTCTTTGGACCTCCTTTCTTTCCTGTCCCTGCCAAGCCCCCTTTACTGATCCCTTTCCCAGGATTCACACCCATGTCAGGTGAGTGGACCTGGCCTATTGGTCTTCCTGGATCCCTAAGGAATAAGTAGCCCTTCCCCTGGCCTGCGCCCTTTGGCCTCCTTCAGCCTGGGTCCTGCTCCCCAATTCTGACACCTATCTGTGCACCTGGGCCTTGAGCCTTTCTCTCTGTGCACCACCAGCTCCCCTATCTCCTCTCCCTACCCTCCCCAGACCTGCTCTGGTCCAGGTGCCTCCCTGAGGAGCTACTTACCTGGGGCAGAGGAGTGGAATTGGGTGGCCTCTGTACCTTGAATGTTCCTATGGGAAACAAAGCCCAACCCCTCGCCTGGGCCCCTTTGGCTCCCCGAACCCTGAAACCTGGCAGTGGACGTGGCCCTTGTGCAAAACTTGCTCTGCTCGATCCCCTCCCTTCCCTCCCTTATCCTCTCCCCTTAAATGCTACCCCTACCCCAACCTAGCCCTCCTAAACTATGACCCTTTGCACTTCAGTCTTCAGTTCTGGCTCCTCGCCTGGGCCCCTGACTGCGTTCGTTCATCATGAGGGGTAGTGTCACATGGCTTCACGTAGCATCTTTTCGTTTTGGGTTGGATGCAGGGGCCCCCTTCTTGTGCCACATACTCACTCCTCTTGGTGCCCCTTGTGCTGCCTGCCCGCCAGCTGTTTCCTCATCCTCACGTTGCCCCTTCCTCCTCTTCCCTGTTTTCCCCTTGTGCAGTCCACTGCTTCTTGTGTCTCTTATCATCTTGGGGCAGGTCGGTCCCTTGCGTGTACTCCTTGATTGGTTACTGGCTCTCGCCCCTCTCCACACCCACTGTGACCTCGAATCAAGCTTGTCTTCCTCCTGGCTCCCTTCCCTTGCCAGCCACCTTTGCCCAGTCTCTAGGCCTGTATTCTCATCTGTGCCAGGGCATCTTATAGGAAACAGAGCCTTGCCCCTGGTCTGGGACCTTTGCTCTCCCTGGGCCCTTGGTCCTGTCCGCAGAACCCTGAAACCCGGCAGTGGCCTGGGGATTGGGTCCTGCCTCCACCCTACTGGATCCACAGCCTACCCTTCCCACCCTTGTCCAATTACCTGAGGCCCTTTTCCCAAGCCTTGGCTCTTCATTCCCTGGCCTTGCTCCTCACTTGAGCCTCTGGTGGCCCTTCTTGCTCAGTGTTTCCCTGGGCTTGGTGTATGGGCCCCTTTTTAGTGCTGCTTCCCTGCTGCCCTTGGATTCTCTGTACTAGTCACCTAGTGCAGCCCCACATTACCAACCCCACCCTTCCATGCTCTCCCCTAACCTGGGCCCTCTTCGAGGTCCATAACCTGGGCTCCTTGCTTGTATTCTGGCCCATATTTCATCCACATCAATCCTTAGGCCCTTCAGGCTGTGCCCTCCTTTGGCCCTCCTGTCATCCCTGTCACTGCCAGGCCCCTTTTTCTGTTCCCTTTCCCAGGATACTCACTGAGGCCAAGAGACTGGACCTGGCCTCTTTGCCCCAGGGGCTCAATTTTATTAAACATAGCCCTTCCCGTTCCATAGGCCATTTGGCCTCCCTCAGCCCAGGCCCTACTCTCAGACACTGACACTCTGCAGTGGGCCTGGGCCTTGAACCTACCTCCTTTGCACTACCAGCTCCTTCCCTTGCCTCTCCCCTCATCAGCCCTGTATGTTTTCATATGCCTTGACCCAGTCCCTTGCACTTGGCTCTCTGTTCCTAGGCCTGGCTCCTTGCTTGAGACCCTGGCTTCCCTGCTCAAGGATCTTGCTCATGTACCTTGATTTCAGGCACCTTACTCAGAGACCTTATATGCTTCCCCTCTGTTTTCCTTCTGCTGTTGTATACTGGCACTGCCTGGACACTTTCCTCCACTACTTCTGCCAGACTGGGCTCCTTGATTGGGTCCTTGCTCCCCACCAACAACCCCCCTGCATCTGGACGAAATGCATTTCCTCACAGTCCCCCCACTTTGGCCCTCCTTTGCTTCTGGTACCTCTCTGAGGATCTACTCACCCAGGGCAGGCTAGTGGCCTCTACATACTGAAATCTCCTTATGGAAACACAACCCTGCCACTCACCTGATTTCCCTTGCTGCGAGAAACCTGAAACCTGGCAGGGGAAGTGTGCTTTGTGCCAGACATGTAGTGCACCATTCCCTCCTTTGCCTCTCCTGCCCTCTGGCCTTCAATGTGGCTAAAAACCCAACCCAGCCTCCATGACCCTGAACCTTCAACTGAGCCCCTGACTGTGTGCCAGTGTCCCATGGCATTGTGTGGCTTTGCCTGATGTCATTCCATTTTAGGCCCCCTAACGTGCTTCTCTTGATTTGCCCTGTGTGTCCAGCTGACTACTCCTTCAGGTTTCACCCATTTCTTCCCATCCCCTTGTGTTTTAACTGGGCACACCCAGGAGCCTCCTGCTCTTTGGGTACCTCATTTTTGGTTGGTCAGATGAGACCCTTACCTGAGCTCCTTGCTTGGGTCCTGGCTATGGGCCCTCTCCGCACCCACCACGATCCTGTGCAGTGCCCTCCCGTTGCCTTTTTCCTGGGCTCTGTCCCTTGCCAGGACCCTTTTGTTCATTCAATGGCCCTGGATTCTCATTAGGGCCAGTGAATATTATTGGAACAGAGCCCTGACCCTCGCCTGGGCCCCTTGCTCTCCTTTGACCTTTCGTCCTAATCATGGAACTTGGATACCTGGCAGTGGCCCTGGGCCTCAAGCCTGCCTGTCGCCTTTCAGATCACCTGCCTTCCTTCCCCGGCTCTGTACACTGTTGTGAGTCCACTGCCACAGTGTTGGCCCTTCACTCTGAATTCCCTGGCCTGAATCCTCCCTGGAGCTTCCTGTGCCCCTTCTTGCTCCCAGCGTCCATGGGCTTTGTCTTTGCACACCTCACTTGGGCCGATTTTCTTCTTCCCTTGGCTTCCCTTCCTTGCAGAACCCTGGTGGTGCCTGCCGGCCTGGTCCTGCCCTTCCCTGCTCTGCCCTGGCATGCGACCATATCTAGGTCCCTTGACTGGTTTCCTTGCTGGAGTTCTGGCCCCCAGCCCAACAACAAACATTCTCTAGCCTATTCTGCTATTCCCTTCTTTGGACTTCCTGTTGTCCCTGTCCCTGCCTTAGCTCTTTTCATGATCCCTCTACAAGGATGCACACCAGGGCTCGAGACTTGACTGGCCTATTGGCCCTTCGAGCTCCCTTTGGGAAAATGTAGCCCTTCCCCTTTCCTGGGCCCTATGGCCTCCATCAGCCCGGGCCATACTCCCTCATCACTGACACCTAGCAGTGGACCTGGTCTTTGAGCCCCGTTCTCCCTGCGCCACCCTATCCCATTTCTATTCTCCCTCCCCTCACCAGCCCTGTCCATTTTCATGAGACACCAGCCTATGTCCTGCCATTTGCTCTACATTTCTTGGCCTCGTCTCTTGCTTGAATCCCTGGCTACACTTCTTGAGGATCCTGTCCTTGTCCCGTGATGTCAGGCCCATTTTTCTGACCCCTACTGGGCCTCCCCTCTGTTCCCCTTGTACTGTGATATGCTGGCACTGCCTGGATCCTCCCCTCCCCCTGTTTATCCCTAGCCTGGAATCCTCAAAGGGATCCTGGCTCCCCACCAACCCCACCCCAATTCCCGAAGCAAGGTATCCTCTCACAGTGCCCTCCTTTGGCCCTCCTTTGGTCCTTTTCTCTCTGTGAGGCTCTACTCATCTGGAGCAGAGGAGTAGAAATGGCTTGCCTCTGGGCCCTGAAGGCTCTCTGTGGGAAACGCAGCCTTGCCCCTCACCTGGGCCCCATTCGCCTTCCAAACCTTGACACCTGTCAGTGGACTTGGGCCATCTGCTGACCTTAACCTGCACAATCATCTTTCTTTCCTCCCCTACCATCTAGCCTTGCATGATACACCTACCCCAACACAGTCCTCCCTCACCCTGACGTTTCACACTCCAGTTTCCACAACTCATTGCTTGCCTGAGCCCTGGATTGCATTCCTCATGTTATGTGGCATCGCAATGTGTCACTTCATGATGGGTATTACCTAGGGTCCCTTGCTTGGGCCCCTTAGTGCACTCTACTGGGTGCCATTTGCTCTGCCCTCTGTTTCCACATCCTAGTGCCAACCCTTCCTCTCCTTCCACTAGTGATTTCCTCTGGAGTGCTTGCCTCCTGTTTCTTGGGTTTCTACTGCTCTGTTGATGGAAACAGTACCTTTCCTAGCATCCTGCTTTGGCCTTGGCTCTAGCCCTCTCTGTACTCACCACGACCCTCCAACCTGCTCTCCCATCATCCTCCTCATGTTGCCCATCCCTTGTCTGGGCAGGGCACCTCATGGGAAAGAGAGCCCTGTCCCTAACCTTGGCCTCTTACTCTCCCTGGGCCCTTGGACCTACTCTTGGAAAACTGAGTCCTGGCAAGGCCCTGGGCCTGGAGCCTGCTTCCCCACTTCTGTAGCCCCTGCCTTCCTTCCTCTGCCATGTCCACTGTCCTGATCCCTCAGCCCTAGTCCTGGCCATTTTCTCATGATTTTGTGGCCTGTTTCATCACTTGAGCCTCTGTTGGCTCTTCTTGCACTCAGCTTGCCCCTCATTTGGGCTGCTTTCCTGCTTCCCTGTGTGGCAGAAACCTAGTGCTGCCTTCCTGCACAGGCCTCACCTATCTCTGCTCTTTCAGGATGTGGCCCTCCTCTAGGTCCATAGCCTGGTATCCCTGTGGGGGTCTTACACCTCCCCCATCAAAAGGTATCCTCCAGCACTTCCTGCTATTCCCTCCTTGGGACCTCTTGTTGTCACTCTCCCTTTGGTGCCCCTTTTCTTGATCCCTTTATCAGGATGCTCACCATGGCCAAGGGACTAGACTTGGACTTTGTCCCTGCAGGCTCACTTTGGAAAAATGTAGCCCTTTCCCTTTTTCTGGACTCTTTAGCCTCCCTCATACCGGGCCCTGCTTCCAAAACCTTACACCCATCAGTGGACCTGGGCATTGAGCCCTAATCTCCCTGCAACAGCGTGCCCCTTTCTCCCCTCCCCCCCTTCCTAGTCCTGTCTGTTTTCATGGGACCCTGCCCAGGCCAAGGCACTTGGATCTCCATTCCTGGGCCTGGCTCCTTGCTTGAGGCCATCCTTCTCCAGGATCCTGTCCCTTTCCCTTGATTTCAAGCCCCTTTATCGAGCCCCCTCCTGTGCCTCCCCTCTGTTCTGCTTGTATTGAAGTGTCAACCCCATCCTCCAAAGAAAATTTCTTAACTGGGCTTCTCCAGAATTCTATACCATGGCTGTTTTTAGGACTGTCCAAATAGTCTCTGCAAAAGAATTCAATGTTGATTAACTTCCTATTTTCCCATTGCCCTGTTTTACTTTGTCACTGGCTGAGAAGATACCAGCACTCCAGGTGCTGGCACACCTTACTACTTTTTAACAAACATATCAAGTATAGTAGTTTGTAGAAATGTGCAAACAAAGCTGGTGGCCTTGAGCTGGGCTTCATAGAAATATCTACATTTTAAGGATATGTTACCAACTTGGCTCCATGGTAACAACTGACAGGGAGAGAAAAAATGGGGAAATGAATTTCTCCTCATCTCAGGAGTTGTCCTTGAAGAGTTAACTTGTCCAAAACAATGAAAGAAAAAGCTGTTTTATGTAAACTTTTTCAGACTGTGTACTTCTGAACCCCTCCCCTTACATGTTGGGTATAAAATTCTGAAACTACTTGAACGTGGGTTTCATGGGTTTGATTGATTACAGCAAAGGCTGTACCCTCTGAGCCTGGCTGCAGCAAAATAAAACTGTTTCCTGCTGTTTGGTTCCTTGCCTCACTTGTCCCTAGAACATTTGTGGGGACCAGATGGGACAGAGGAGATAGGGGAGGCTATTGTGCCTCTCTTGTATCCACGGATCCACTTCCCACAGGGGGGTGACTGCATTCTCATTGGCACACCCAGGCCACTCTTGGTCTGAAGGAGGATCAACTCACAAAGCACCCTGAGGCTGCCATCCCAGAGCACAAAGGGAACCACAGGTAGCAGGAAACAGAATTAGGTTTTTAGTGCACTGCCCAACTGAACAGTTAGGACCTGGCTCCATTTGTTTTTGAAGAACACCTCACTTCCCCTTCGAGGCCTAAGTGGGTGGAAGAGAGGCTTGATCAACCACTGTTGAGTCCCGAGTTTTCTCCAAAGAGGTTGGAGCTGAAACAGACATAGGGAGTCGCCCGAGTAGACTGTTTTTGGTGTCATTGAGCAGAGGGGGAATCATGACACACTTTTTTGTTTGGTTTTGAAATGTTGGAATTTGGGCAGTATTGAAATTTATTTCTGACCATATCTGTGGGAAAAGTATGCAAATGAGACAGACAAAGGGAATGTTTCCTACCCAACCTCAGGGCCGAAGCAAGTGTGGAGCCCTGATCTAAGGTTCCATGCCACGCCATACAGTCTATGGTGGAATTTCACCAACCAACATCTAGGTGAAAGCTCCAGGTCAGGGGTTGAGGCCAACTCACAATGCTAAGAGGGCCCTAAGTCCCCACAAGAGGAACAGCCTGAGATGGACAAAGTGAGTCTTGTCCTACATGTGCAATGCTGATGCAGGCTGGAACATGGGAGGCACACAAAGAAAACTGAGCTTTCTGGAATGTTTGTTAGAAACATTTAGGAAGGTTTTCCTGGTAATGGTGGGGTGAAACTCACTCCAAAAAATGTGGCATACTCTCTGAATCAGAATGGCCCACGCAAGATGTGGTCTGGGCACCAGAAGGCTCTTCAGATGAGGAGTCATTGCTGAGGTCCTTTTGATTATTTTTGGAGTCCCTGAACCATTTCTTTTACATTGATTGCTCTCAAGAGATAGTACAGAAACAGCCCCCCTTGTTTGATAGCCTGTCTAGATAGACAGTCAAAGCTAATGTTAGCCAGGAGCCTAGAGGTCTCTAAGACCAGTGGAAAGCAGCTAACCAGAATACCTGATGGAGGAGAAACAGGAAGGGAAACAGTTTTCCCCATAAGCCAGAAGAGGACCCACCACCTTATGTGCCACTCTACCCAAATTTGCCAATACCACTGGGACAGCAAACTGTCCCCTCAGCCTCATCATCCTCAGAAGCAAAAAATGATGGCCCCCAATACTGTGTATTTCATTATGTTTGGTGTCCTCAGAGCCAAAGGCTTCCTACAATGAAATACTCTTTCACCTCCCAAGATTAAGGTGGGAGACCAGAGGAGGAAGCCGCCCGGCGCCAGCCAAGCCAGACGGGAGGAGGAAGCCTGGCCTCGCCCCGTGTGCTAGTCCAGAGGAAGCCCATCAACCCTTAAAACCCATCAAAGGGGGTGTGGCTACCAGCACGGTTCTGCGGCTGATCCAGGTACCTGGTTTCCAACTCCCCTACCCTTAGCTGTGATAACTCAAAATATTTCCCACAAGCTTTTGGGGGTTGTAGCTATCAACACAAAACAACAACTGTACAGGCACCTGGTTTCTACCTCAGAGACTAGAGTAGGGAAGATACAGGTGGAAGCTCGTTTCCTTTCACACTGGCTATACCCACCACCCTGAATAGAGGCTAAAGCTAGGAATAGAAAATGCCACCTACTGGAAGCAAGGAAAACAGTGTTCTGAGAGACTTTTTTTCTCTTTCTTTCTCTCTTTTCTTCTCTCTTCCACAACTTCAACATATGTGAAACCAAGAACTGTGCATGAACAACCGAATTACCAAAGTAATATAATATAGAGGAATTGCATATGCCCCACCTTCCCCCCATTTTTTTTCTTTATTTCTATCTTACTTTCCTTTTCCTTCTCTCTTATTTCTCTTTTCTTCCTTGTTATTTTTTTTTCTTTTTTTTCATTCGTATTCTCTCTATCCCACTTTCAATCTCCTAAATTTTGCTATCTATACAAAGGGTAACTATCTAATTACAGATAGGAGGTTAAGTCTATACATTCTTCCATAAATTACCAGTCTATTGGTTAGAGTTCTCCAAAGGTGCTAAGTTAGTTTAACCTCATACCCTCACTCCTTTCCCTCTAAGTACAACATCCGTTGTCTGAAATTAAGTTTCCTATATGCCACCAGATATGGTATGCCTTTTATGAAACTAATGAATATATTCTTAAGTAATAATTAAAACCAATATCTATAGACTTAGAATCTAACTATAAATATATTAATAATGAAAACTTGTGTTAGATGATGTACTGTTGTTATTGGGAACTGTTAACATTGTCTTTCTCTGCAAAAGAGGGATTTTGGAGCTATACAAGAACAATACAAATATATAAGGGGAAAAAACATTAACACAACATTTTCACAAATCTAGAAAGAATCATGATCAGTATGAAAAGACAAGGAAAGAAAGGACCACAAACAATACAGGTCAATTCAACATTAGATGAGGTAATATCTGCAGCTGATGGAATGTCAGACAAAGAGTTCAGGATATACATGCTTCAGATGATCTGGAGTCTCAAGGAAGACATTATACAGCAAATTGAGAAAATGAAAGATCACTTTGACAATGAATTACATAAACAAATCCAAGAAGCAAAAGATCAACTCTATAGGGAGATAGAGGATATAAAAACAAACAAACAGAAATCCTGGAAATGCAGGAAACAATAAACCAAATTAAATACTCAAATGAGAGTATTACCAACACAGTAGAACACTTAGAAGATAGAACTTCAGACAACGAAGACAAAGTTTTTCAACTTGAAAAGAACATACACAGCTCAGCAAAAATCTTAAGAAACCATGAGCAGAACATCCAAGAATTATGGGATAACATAAAGAAACCAAACCTAAGAGTTATTGGGATACAAGAGGGTATAGAGGTCTAAACCAAGGGAATGAGCAATCTATTCAATGAAATAATACTAGAAAACTTCCCAGACTTAAAGAATGAAAAAGAAATCCAAATTCTAGAAGCCTACAGGACACCGAATGTACAAAATCATAAGAGATCCACACCAAGACACATAATAATGAAGATGTCCAACATACAGAATAAGGAGAGAATTTTAAAAGCCACAAGAGAAAGGAAGCAGATTACATTTAGGGGTAAACCAATCAGGATAACTGCTGATCTTTCAACACAGACCCTGAAAGATAGAAGATCCTGGAACAACATATTTCAAAAGCTGAAAGAAAAAGGGTTCCAACCAAGAATCATGTATCCAGCGAAATTAAGCTTCAGGATTGAAGATGAAATAAAAATCTTCCACGATAAACAAAAGCTAAAAGAATTTTCAGCTAGAAAATCAGCTCGTCAAAACATCCTTGGCAAAACATTACAGGAAGAGGCAATGAAAAATAACAATGAAAACCAACAGCGGAAGGTAGTACAGTAAAGGAAAAACTAATCATAGAGGAAAAACAAATCATGTTAAGTAACATACATAATCAAATATGGCTGGAAATACAAACCATATCTCAATAGTAACCCTAAATGTTAATGGCTTAAATGCACCAATCAAAGACATAGGCTAGTAGAAAGGATTATAAAAAAAGATCCAACAATATCCTGCCTACTGGAGACTCATCTGATATGAAAAGACATTCACAGACTGAAGGAGAAAGGTTGGGAAAAATGATATCACTCATACAGACCCCGGAAGCAAACAGGGGTGTCCATACTTATATCAAATAAAATAGACTTCAAGCCAAAGTTAATCAAAAGGGATAAACAAGGACACTACATACTGCTCAAGGGAACCATACACCAACAAAACTTGATGATCATTAATATATATGCCCCAACAATGGTGCAGCTACGTTCAACAAACAAACTCTTCTCAAGTTCAAGAGTCAAATAGACCACAACACAATAATCATGGGAGATTTTAACACACCTCTCTCACCATTGGACAGATCTTCCAAACAAAAGTTGAATAAAGAAACCATAGAGCTCAATAATACAATTAATAATTTAGACTTAATTGATATATACAGAATATACCACCCAACATCAAGTTTTATCTGATCATAATGGAATGAAATTGAAAATCAATAATAAAATGAGAAAGAAAAAATCCTACATAACATGGAGATTAAACAATATGCTACTGAATGAACAAAGGGTTACAGAAGACATAAAAGAGGAAATTTAAAAATTCTTAGAGGTAAATGAAAAATCAGACACAACATATCAAAATATCTCGGACACTATAAAAGCAGTAGTAAGAGGAAAATTAATTTCATGGAGTTCATTCCTTAAAAGAAGGAAAAGCCAACAAATAAATGACCTCACACTACACCTCGAAGCCTTAGGAAAAAAAAAAAAAGAACAAATCAGCAGCAAATACAGTAGAAGGCAAGAAATAATTAAAACTAGAGCTAAAATCAATGAAATAGAAACAAAAGAAACAATCGAAAAAATTGACAAAACTAAAAGTTGGTTCTTTGAAAAAAATAAATAAGATTGATAGACCACTAGCAAGGCTAACAAAGAGAAGAAGAGAGAGAACCCAAATTACTAGCGTACGGGATGAAAAAGGCAACATCACAACAGACAATTCAAAAATACAGAAGATAATTAGAAATTATTTTGAAACCCTATACGCTAATAAAATAGAAGATAGTGAATGCATCAATAAATTCCTTAAGACATATGAACTACCCAGATTGAGTCAGGACGATATAAAAGACCTAAACAGACCAATATCAAGTGAGGAAATAGAAGAAGCCATCAAAAGACTACCAACCAAGAAAAGCCCAGGACCGGATGGATATACAGCTGAGTTTTACAAGACCTTTAAAGAAGAACTAATAACAATACTCTACAATCTAAATCAGGAGATAGAAAAAGAGGGAGAACTTCCAAATTCATTCTATGAGGCCAATATCACCCTGATTCCCAAACCAGATAAAGACACCTCAAAGAAAGAAAACTACAGACCAATATCCCTAATGAATTTAGATGCAAAAATCCTCAATAAAATTCTGGCAAATCGGATACAAAAATATATCAAAAAGATCGTGCACCACGATCAAGTAGGATTCATCCCTGGGATGCAAGGCTGGTTCAATATACGGAAATCAATAAACGTTATTCACCACATCAATAGACTTAAAGATAAGAACCATATGATCATCTTGATAGACACAGAAAAGGGATTCAGCAAAGTATAGCATCCCTTTATGGTCAAAACACTAGAAAAACTAGGGATAACAGTAACTTACCTCAATATTGTAAAAGCTATATATGCTAAGCCTCAGGCTAACATCATTCTAAATGGAGAAAAACTGAAGGCATTCCCTCTAAAATCTGGAACACACAGGGATCCTCTCTCTCACCACTTCTATTCAATATAGTTCTTGAAATACTGGCCAGAGCAATTAGACAGACAAAAGAAATTAAAGGCGTTAAGATAGAAAAAGAAGAACTTAAATTATCACTATTTGCGGATGATATGATCCTATACCTAGAAGACACAAACGGGTCTACAAAGAAACTACTAGAGCTAATAAATGAATTCAGCAAAGTGGCAGGATATAAAATCAACATGCATAAATCAAAGACATTCCTGTATATCAGCAACAAATCTTCTGTACTGGAAATGAGGAAAACCACCCCATTCACAATATCCTCAAAAAAAATAATAAAATACTTGGGAATCAACCTAACAAAAGAGGTGAAAGATTTATAACATGAAAACTACAGAACCCTAAAGAGAGAAATAGAAGAAGATCTTAGAAAATGGAAAAATATACCCTGGTCATGGATAGGCAGAACTAACATCATCAAAATGGCGATATTACCAAAATTTCTCTATAAGTTCAATGCAATGCCAATCAAAATCCCAATGGCATTTCTTGAAGAAATAGATAAAGCAATCATGAAATTCATATGGAAAAATAAAAGACGCAGAATAGCAAAAGCAATTCTAAGCAGGAAGTGTGAATCAGGAGGTATAGCGATACCAGATTTCAAACTGTACTACAGAGCAATAGTAACAAAAACAGCATGGTACTGGTACCAAAACAGGTGGGTGGAACAATGGTACAGAATAGAGGACACAGAAACCAATCCACAAAACTACAACTATCTTATATTTGATAAAGGGGCTAAAAGCATGCAATGGAGGAAGGATAGCATCTTCAACAAATGGTGCTGGGAAAACTGGAAATCCATATGCAACAAAATGAAACTGAATCCCTTTCTCTCGCCATGCACAAAAGTTAATTCAAAATGGATCAAGGAGCTTGATATCAAATCAGAGACACGCCGTCTGATAGAAGAAAAAGTTGGCTACGATCTACATACTGTGGGGTCGGGCTCCAAATTCCTCAATAGGACACCCATAGCACAAAAGTTAATAACTAGAATCAACAAATGGGACTTACTCAAACTAAAAAGTTTTTTCTCAGCAAAAGAAACAATAAGAGAGGTAAATAGGGAGCCTACATTCTGGGAACAAATCTTTACTCCTCACACTTCAGATAGAGCCCTAATATCCAGAATATACAAAGAACTCAAAAAATTAAGCAATAAGAAAACAAATAACCCAATCAACCAATGGGCCAAGGACCTGAACAGACACTTCTCAGAGGAGGATATACAATCAATCAACAAGTACATGAAAAAATGCTCACCATCTCTAGCAGTCAGAGAAATGCAAATCAAACGACCCTAAGATACCATCTCACTCCAGTAAGATTGGCAGCTATTATGAAGTCAAACAATAACAAGTGCTGGCGAGGATGTGGGGAAAAGAGTACACTTGTACATTGTTGGTAGGACTGCAAATTGGTGCAGCCAATTTGGAAAGCAGTATGGAGATTCCTGGGTAAGCTGGGAATGGAACCTCCATTTGACCCGGCTATTACCCTTCTCAAAATATTCCCTGAAGAACTTAAAAGAGCATACTATAGTGATATGCTACATCGATGTTCACAGCAGCACAATTCACAATATCTAGACTGTGAAACCAACCTAGATGCCCTTCAATAGATGAATGGATTTTTAAAAATGTGGCATTTATACAAAATGGAGTATTACTCAGCACTAAAAAATGACAAAATCATGGAATTTGCAGGGAAATGGATGGTATTAGAGCAGATTATGCTAAGTGAAGATAGCCAATCCCTAAAAAACAAATGCCAAATGTCTTCTTTGATATAAGGAGAGCAACTAAAAGCAGATCAGGGAGGAAGAGCATGAGAAAAAGATTAACATTGAACAGGGATGAGAGGTGGGAAGGAAATGGAGAGAGAAGGGAAATTGCATGGAAATGGAAGGAGACCCTCATTGTTATATAAAATTACATATCAGAAGATATGAGGGGAAAGGGAAAAAAATCAAGGGATAGAAATGAATTACAGTACATGGGGTAGAGAGAGAAAATGGGAGGGGAGGGGAGGGGGCATAGTAGAGGATAGAAAAGATAGCAGAATACAACAGTCACTAGTATGGCAATATGTAAAAACGTGGATGTGTAACCAATGTGATTCTTCAATCTGTATACGGGGTAAAAATGGGAGTTCATAACCCACTTGAATCAAATGTATGAAATATGATATGTCAAGAGCTTTGTAATGTTTTGAACAACCAATAAAAAAAGATTAAGGTGGGAGATTTGTCCCAAGACCAGATCCACAACCCAGATGAGAGCACTCCAGATGCCCCCTGCAAGGGACTAAATGACATGCCCATCTTGAGCAGAGAAACACCTGAGGGAGACAAGGCAGTTTTGCGTGCCAGCCTTTCACCACCATTGCATTCATAAGCTGGAAAAATCATACTTCCTCCTACATGGAGAAACCCTGGACCATGACTGATCTGATGCAGCCCATTATCCATACCTAGAATGGGGCCAAAACAAAGAAGAATGGCTAAAAATAAAGAGATATCAAGAAGCTCTCAAAGGAAGTCTAATAGAAAAAAAAAAATAAGAGAGAAACTATGCCCAAGAGTTAGAAGGAATCAGAGCCAGACCTATTACCTAGTCTAAGCCAGAACACATCTGAAGACAAATAGAGTCAAGCAAAACTTCCCACTGCTCCAGCATCTCCTCTCTTGCACCTTTGATAGCCCTGCATATTTCTCTAGACTCCCCATCTGCCTAAGGCCCCTCTGCCTTATGAAACTGGCAGTAATGATCAAAAGAGTTGTGCCCAACTGACTCAGAGCTGAGTGTTCTTCCAGTGCTGCTGCTGCCCCTCTCTCTGCCCAGAGGTGCCTGGAGAGGAAGGACACCATACAAGCATCATACAAGGGGAACCACAATGCAAGTTTGTCAGGGAAGAGGTGCAGAGGCTCAAGCTAAAGGTGACCAATGCAGCCTTTGTGGAACAGGCTTAGAGTGACATTTGCCAAAAATTACAAACTGGCTTTACTGAGAAGTGGGCCAGAGAGCTGATGACGATGGCCACAGCAGTTTTCCTCAATGGAGACCCAGAGGCTCAAATACAGGCAGACCAAAAAGATAAAGAGGATGGATCTCCTTACAGCTACACTCACCACAAACACAGACGTCACTCAAATGGGGGATCTTACTAGAACAAAGCCAATGGTCAAAATGTTTATAAGGAAAAAATAGCGTGGCCAGACAAGCCTTTGGCTCCAACCCCTCCTTTCAATTTCTTCCCACTTGCTCAGAAGTTGATGATTGATGAATTTTCAGGGGTCCAATAGAATCACTCAAATGTATATGATGCATGGGACCAAGTTCCTCAGGATGGCTCGGCTGCTACAAATCTAAAAAAGAACCAGAAATATATTAATGTTAATACCCAATAGTGGGCCATAGGGTGCACATGCCAAAAGGACATGCCATGTTTGGTTCCAAGCCTCACGCTGTGAGCCACCAACAGGAAGGGACAGAGAGACCCATACACCAAGGCATAACAAACAAAATCAAAAGTGGGGTAGCTACTATACACAATTAGAGCAGGTTCCCACCTGTCAAGAGGAAAAAGCCACACAGACAAAGAGCAACAACTAGGTGAGCACAATATGGCTGCCACACCAGAACCTGCAGGAAACCTGCCCTCCAACCATGGCAGATGGCCCACGTTGAGATTGACATAGGTGTCTTTTAAACAAATGATGTCCCAGGTCATCATTCTCTGCTAAGATTTACATGAGATTTGAGAGTTGGAGAATCCCACTAGCCAAGATCTTATACGGGGAGATACCAAAAAAAATTCCTGCATCTTAAAGTGCCAGAGGATTTATGTATGCTCCCCTTCCTTAAATGACAGTTCCTCCCAGGGGCTTGAGGACACCATCCTTGGGTCAGTACTGGACTCTGACTTTAAAGCCCATATATATCAAGAAAAAGGTAAAATACTTTGGTTACCATCTGACTCAGCAACAGAACAAACAATAGCCACTGGACCTCAAAAGAAACAGGAAATCTGCTCAATTCCATTCCTTTCAACCAGCTATCAGACTAGAGACTTTGGGGGGGGGGTACCAGATTCAGCCATATATGGATTCCCAACTTTCAGTTATAGGAAACCCCTCTGTGAAGCCACAAAGAGGGGAGAATTGGATTCTTTAATATGTGGGCCACGTATGAAAAATAAGTTTGAGGACATTAAACAAGCACTCTCAGTGCATCTGGACTAGGGTTACCTGACCTCAGAAAGCTTTGCTTTCTGTACATCCAGGGACAGTATTGAATGGCTGTAGGAGTCTTGATATGGATATCTGTCCAAAGAGCTGGGCTCTTGAGCCCAAGATTGGCCACCTTGTTTACAGGCCTTTGCAGTCACAGATCTTCTGATGTTGGAAGCTGATAAAATGGCTATGGGACACATATTGGTTGGAAGAAGTTTTATAAAAGAAAGGTTATGTTTTGCTGGATATACAGTGGTCACTCTAGACTCCACTGTCGAGGCAGAACTTCTGCCTCAGGGAACTTCAGCACAAAAAGGAAAATTTATTGCTTTGACTAAAGCACTTCAGTTGACAGAAGGAGTCTGGGTGTATATTTACATAGACTCAAAATATGTGTTCGCTACCCTTCATGTTTATAGGGCCTTATACAAAGAAAAAGGGGTTCATTAACTCAGGAGAATAAAAGGCATGATGTATGGGCAAGAAGTTCATAAAATTTTGGTGCACTGTGGGCTCCCAGGAAAGTTGTGATTATATATTGCCACGGTCATCAAAAGGGAAACTGTGGTTTCTCAGAGAAACTGGAGGGCATATACAGAGAGGCAAAGGAACTGTCTTCAAGAAATGAGAAGAAAATTGAGTCCCAGGTTTAAAGGCTGCCCTTCTGCATGGACAATTATGTAACAGAATGGGAGCCAACATACTCCCAACATGAATGTAAATAGTTTAAGATTAAATAAGAAAATTTTCTGCCAGGAGGATGATGGAGATATTGTGATGGCCAGCATAGCCATCCCAGAAAATCTAGCCCTAGCCTTTATCAAATAGTTCCACAGGAGAACACATTGGGAATACAGCACATGAGAGAGTTGTGAGTCAACATTTCTATGTCCTCTGGCTCACAAACTTCACTTGGATATTCTGAAAATAATGTGAGTCTTGTGCTCATAACAATCCTTGTCAGAGGCCAGAGTTCCCACCAGGAATCCAAACTATAGGAGGAGCACCTTTTGAAGAATTGGAAGTAGACTTCTCTGAACTACCACACTCACAGGGCTATAAGTAACTTTTGGTTTTTGTGTGTTCCTACTCTGACTGGGTGGAAGCCTTTACCACCCACCCTGAAAAGTCAAGGATGATAACCAGGATGCTTCTCTGGGAAATGATTCCAGATTTTTTATCCCAATAACTATTGGCTCAAACAATGAGCCAGCTTTTGGGCAGAGGTGATATGATTAATGACCAGAGTTTAAATATCAGATGGAAGTTACATACTGCCTATAGGCTGCAGAGTTCTAGTAAAGTTCAAATGGTGAACAGGACTTTAAGTCTAAATTGTGTAAGCTATGTCAGGAGACTCACTTACATTGTGATGAACTTCTTCTTATGACACTGTTGAGGATTAGATCCATTCCCACTAGGAGGACTGGATTCTCTCCTTATAAGATAATGAACGTGAGCCCCCCCTCTTATTAGAGAACCATTGGGATACATAAAAGAGAGATGAGAATTCACTCTGAGAAGACAGCTTCAGGACATAGGAAAAACTTCACAGGTTCTCAACCATTGGGTTAGAGAAAGATTGCCACTAATTTTTACCATAGGTGCACTCCCCTTCAAGCCTAGAGATTGATTCTGGGTCAAAGAATGGAATATTCAAACACCTAAACTTCTTTGAAGGGCCATTTCCCTGTTATTTTATCTACGCCAACTGCAGTCAAGTTTGCAAAAATAGGTCCCTTGATTTAATACACTAGGCTCAAGCCTGCAGCTGCAGACTGCGTGGGCACTCCAGATGCTGTTATGCCCTTGAAGCCGACTGTCTAGAAATAAAAAGTGTACCAGAGAAGCTTGAAGGTCAGAAGGACAACAGCCCTGCTCCAATCACTCCAGAAGCCAACTGGTGTGTGCACATCCAAAGCTTGAGCAGACTATGGCCCTCCTTCAGCCACACGGGAGGGACTGACTGGTCAATGCACCATGAAAGATAAACTTCCAATCAGGGCTAATGAACACTTTCAGCTGCTAAGATAGTTTGTATACTATAAAGCATTGGCACCCCTTGCTTCTAGATATATACACAATTCTCTGGGTTTTGTTACTGGTTTGATAACAGTAATATCTACCGACTGGACACTGTGGAAAAATTCATTTTTGTTTTTTTATCTTGCTTATATAAACTTTCTATGATTTTTTTGGTGTTACTAGTTTTGGTTTCTTAATTTTTGCTGTTTAACCTATGGTAACCAAACATTAGTCTATTCTTTAGTTTGGTTTCCTTTGATAAACTTTAGAGGTTCTGTTCTACTGCAATTCCAACCATGAAGATCATAGGAACTATATTCAACACAATCCACAGTAACCAATAGGGGGTAAAATATATATTTAGGACCTTTTCATCTAGAGGAATGCAATGGATGGATGACTGTTTGGAAAGAAAAAAGAGGTCCATTGGGAAGTAACGTGATTTAGCAGGTTACCAATCTTGCGGTGAATGTAAGTGGCCCACCCCAGAGAATGATTGCCACTTATGGTCCCGTTACCTGGGCACAAAATGGCAGTTGGAGATATAGAACTCCTATTTACCTGTTAAACAGAATTATTCACTTACAAGCTGTACTAGAAATTATTATTAATCAGACTGCCACAGCCTTAGACCTCCTACCCACAAAACAGAGCCAACGCTAGTGGCTAACTATCAAAACTGTTGGCATTAGGGTATTTACTGGCTTAGGAGACAGAAATATGTGGAGAGTTCAACAGCTCAGATTATCGCATCCAAATGTATTAAAATATGCAAACATGTTAAGAATATAGCCAGGAACACAAGAGAACTAGCACATACGCTAGTGTATATATAGAAGGACATTCAACTTTGGGTCCCAAACACACTTTTGGGAGATGGTTATTAACCCTAGGTAAATTTAAAAGCTTAACTGCTATACTGGGTATTCTACTGTAAACCTGTTTATTGCTCCCATATTAGGCTCCACTGTGCATTAAAACTAACAAGTGCACTATGGAAGCTGCTTTTGAAAAGATGACAACAACTAAGTCTTTGATATTATATTAGGCCTTAAGCCAATATAATGGTAATGATGCTCTTAAATTTAAAGGATTAATTTATGGGGAGCATCATTAAATGGGGGATTTAAGAGACACCCCCTTTCTCCACAGAAAAGTCTTACCTGGGATTCTAGAGAAATCTTCACCATGGCTGATTTTTGGATTGTTAGCAAAAGAGTCTCTGCAAAACCATTCAATATACATAAACTTCCTATTTTCTTGTTGTCCTGTTTTACTTGGCCACTGGCAGAGATGATACCAGCACTGCAGGTGCTGGGCACCTCCTTACTAGTTTTTCACAAACATATCCTGTATAGTAGTTTGTAGAAATGTGAACACAAGGCCTCTGGCCTTGAGCTGGGCTTCACAGAGATGTCTACATTTTTAAGATATGTTACCACCTTGGCTCCATGGTAACAACTGGCAGGGAGAGGAAAAATGGGGAAAAGAAGCTCTCCCTACACAGGCTTTGTCCTTGAAGAGTTAACTTGCCCAAAATAGTGAAAGAAAAAGCTGCTTTTATGTGAAATTCTGAGCTCCTCCCCTTACATGCTGGGTATAAAATTCTGAAACTGCTTGAAATCAGGGTATAGGGGATTCATTGATTACAGCAAAAGCTGTGCCCTCTGAGCCTGGCTGCAGCCAAATAATACTGTTTCCTACTATGTTCGGTGCCTTGCCTCATTTGACCCGACAACAGTACTGTGCTATCCTGGCATCGCCCGGACTCTCCCCTCCCACTGCTTCTCTTTAGGCTGGGCTCCAAGAATTGGTTCTGACACTCCACTGACCCCCCCAATTCTGGACACAAGGTATCCCATCACAGTGCCCTCTTTTGGCCCTCCTTTTTTGCAGGTTCCTCCCTGAGGATCTACTTTATCTGGGGCAGAGGAGTGGAAGTGGCTGGCCTCTGATCATTGAAGGCCAAGTGCCAACCTTGCCCTGCCCGATCCTCTCCCTTCAATGCCCTGCCCTCTATCCTTGTATGCTGTCCCTACCCCAACCCAGCCCTCATAACCCTGATATTTTGCCCTCCAATTCTAGGACCAGGCCGCTCACTTGAGCCCCTGATCGCGTACCTTGTGTCGTGTTGCTTCTCGTAGGGTCTCTTGTTGTTCGGACAGACCTGGGGGCCCCTTGCTTGGGTCCCCTATTGAGCTGCCCTCCTTGCCCTTTTCACTGCCCTCTCTCTCGTCATACTATCACTGCCCCATTCTCTCCTTCTGCTAGCACTTTTCCCTGGTGAGCAAGCTTCTTGCTCCTTGGGTTCCTAACCCTCTTTTGGGCGGGTTAGTCCCTTACCTGGAATCCTTGCTTGGGTCCTGGCTCTTGCCCCTCTCTGTACCCACTGCAACCCTGTTCCATGCCTTATGGTCACTGTCTTCATGGACTACTCTGTTGCTAGGTCCCTTTGGCCTGGTCCCTTGCCCTTGATTCTCATCTGCACCAGGGCATCTTGTGGAAACAGAGCCCTGTCCCTCATGTGGGCCCCTTGCATTCCCTGGGCCCTTGGTCCTGCACCTAGAACCATAACACCTGGCAGGGGTGCTGGCACTTGAACCTGACTCCCACCAACTGGTTCCAGTCTTCCCTCCCAAGCCCTGTCCACTGTCCTGAACTCCCTACCCCAGTCTTGGCACTTAGCTCTGCGTTCCCAGGCCTGGCGCCGTGCTTGAGCCTCTGGTGGCCATTCTTGATCAAAGCTTTTGTGGGCATTGTCTGAGTGCCCCTCGCTGGGGCTGCTTCCCTTTTTCCCTTTGCTTCCTTGTATAACATTACCCAAGTGCAGGTCTGCCTTCCTGGGCTAGTGGTCCCTTCTCTCCCCAAGCCTGGGCTTTTATCTAGATCCCTTGCCTGGGCTCCTTGATGGAATGCTGACCCCCACTCCACTCAGAACCGACTTGCTACCCCTTCAGCTTGTGCCCTCTTTCAGGCTTCTGGTCTTCAAATGGGTTCTGGCAGTCTAACCCCCGCCACCTCCGTCAATCAGGTATCCTCTCACAGTACCATCTTTGGCCCTTCCTTTGGTCCAGATCACTCTCTGAGGATCAACTCAACTGGGGCAGAAGAGTAGAGTTAGCTGGCCTTTGTGCCCTGAATACTCCCTATGGGAAACAGCCCTGCCACTCGCCTGACTCCCCTTCACTTCCTGAACATTGAGGCCTGGCAGATAACATGGGACTTGATCCGACCCAGCCCTGAGCAATCCACTCCCTTCCCTCCCCTGCTTTCTCTCCTTGCATGCTGCCCCTACTGCAACCCAGCCCTCTGTATCCGTGACCATTTGCACTCCAGTCCCTGGGCCTGGGCGATCGCCTGAGCCCCTGACTGTGTTCCTCATGGATTTTCCATAGCATGGAGTCTCTTCATGTTGGGTCTGACCTGGGGCCCCCTTTTGGGCCTGCCAGTGAGCTCCCTTAGGTGCCCCTTAGCTTCTCCTTGTCCTCCTGGAGGCCTTTTATCCCCTTCCCCTTGTGCTATTTTCTAGCGCTCCTGGGTCTCCTGTCCTTGGGTCCCTCATCAACATTGATCGGGTGGGAACCTTGCCTGGGTGCCTGGCATGGGTCTTGGCACTAGCCCCTCCACACACCCATCCCGACCTCCAGCCGTGCCTTCCCATTTTCCTCATTCTGGCCACCCTCCCTTTCCTGGCCTCCTTTGCCAGGACCCTGGCCCTGGATTTTTATCTGAGTACACATGCCTTATGGGAAACAATTTACTGCCCCTCAACTGCGACCCTTGCTCTCTCTGGGTGCTTGGTCCTTCACAAGAAACCCTGAAACATGGACGTGGCCCTGGGCCTGGAATCTGACTGCCCCTGCTGGATCCCATGCCTTCCCTCCCAAATCTTGTCCACTGTCTTGAGCCCCCTGTCCAAGCCCTGGCCCATGGCTCTTAGTTCCCTGGCCTGGCTCCTCGCTTGAGCCTCTGGTGGCCCTTCTTCCTCAATGCTTTTCTGGGCATTGTCTGAGAGCCCATCCCTGGGGCTGCTTCCCTGTTCCCCTTGGCATTCCTGTACTGCAGTACCCTAGTGCAGCAACCCTATCCCCTGAGGGCATTCCCTGCTCTCCCCTGGCCTGGGTCCTCCTCTAGGTCCCTTGCCTGGGCTCCTTGCTGAGATCATGGCCTCCACCACACTCACACCTGACCTGCAGCCCTTCAATTTGAGCCCTTCTTTGGCCTTTTGGGGGTTTCTGTCTCTGCCAGGCCTGTTTTCCTGATCCCCTTTCCAGGATGCTCACCTGGGCCAGGCGACTTGACCTGGACTCTTGGCCCTGCAGTTTCCCTTTGAAAAAAATGTAGCCCTGCTCATTGCCTGTGCCCACTGGCCTCCCTCAGCCCTGCTTCAGAATCCTGACACCCTGCAGTGTAACTGGGCCTTGAGCCCTTCTCCCCCTGTGTCACCTGCTCCTCTTTCTCCCCTCTCTCACCTCCCTACCCATGTACTTTTTCATTCATCCAACCCCAAATGCTAACACTTGGCTCTCCATTACTTGGCCCAGTTTCCTGCTTAAGGACCTGGCTGCCCTTCTCGAGGACCCTTTCCCTTCCTTTGTTTTCAGGCCTCTTTTACAGGCTCTATCCTGTGCCTCTTTTCTGTTCCACTGGTGGTATGTTATCCTGGCACGGCCAGGACCCTTCACATTTCCTTCTTCTCCCTAGCCTAGGCTCCTGGAATGGATCCTGGCTGCTAACTGACCACAACCACAACTTCTGTATGCCAGGTATCCACTCACAGTTACCTCTTTTGACACTCCTTTGGTCCAGGTCCCTCTCTGAGGATCTACTCACCTGGGAAGTCCTCTGGCCTCTGTGCCCTTAAGGTTCCCTATGGAAAACAGATCCCTGCCTCTTGCCTGAGTCCACATTGCTGCCTGAAACTTGAGGCCTGGAAGTTAATATGTGACTTGCTCCAACCCGCCTTGAGAGATCTCCTCCCTTCCCTCCCCACCCTCTGGACTTTCTTGCTGCCCATACCCCAACCCAGATCTCCCTAACCATGACACTTTGTGCTTCAGTCCCCGGGCCTGGGTGCTCACTTGAGCCCCTGATAGTGTTCCTCATGTTACTTCGTGTACCATAGACTCTCTTCCTGTTGGGTCTGACCTCTGGGGCCCCTTGCATGGAAGCGTAATCTTGCTACACTATATGCCCATTGTGCTTTTCTCTGTCTCCTGGTCCTTGAGAATCCAATCCTCCCCTTCCTCTCATGTTTTCCCCAGGCACTTACAGGTCTCATAATCCTTGGACCCTTCATCCATGTTTGGTCAGCTGGGTTCTTTGTCTGTGCAACTGGCTTGGGTCCTGGATCTTGCCTCCCCATGCACCCACCAAGACCACCCACTGTGAACTCCCATCTTCCTCCTCCTGGCCCCCTTCACTTGTCAAGCCTCCTTTGCCAGGTCCCTGTCCCTGGATTCTCATCTAGCCCAGGGCCCCTTATGGGAAATAAGTCCTGCCCATCACCTAGGTCCCTTGCTCTCTCTGGGCCTTTGGTCCTGCACCCAGAACACTGACATCTGGCAGTGGCCCTGGACCAGGAACATGCTTGTTCCCTGCCAGAGAATCTGCAATCCCTCCAAAATCTTGTCCACTGTCTTGAGCATCCTGCCCAGGCCCTGGCCCTTGGCTCTTCATTCCTTGGCCTGCCTCCTCAGTTGAGGTTCTGGGGGCCCTTCCTGCTCTGTGCTTCCTTGGGCTTGGACTGTGGGCCTCGCTGGGGTCAGTAACCAGCTCCCCTTGGCTTTCCTGAAACAGAGACATACTGTTGCCCATCTGCCTGGCCCTGACCTTCACTGCCCTTTCCTGGCCTGGGCCCTCCTGTTGGTCCCTAGCGTGGGCTCCTTTCAAGAATCCTGGCCTGCACACTATCAACACCCTTCCTCTGGCCTTTCATCCTGTACCCTCCTTCATCCCTCTTGTTCTTCATGTCCCTGCTGGTCCCCTTTTCAAGATCCCTTTCACATGATGCTCACCTTGTCCAGGGGACTGAAACTGAGCATTTGGACATGTGGGCTCCCTTTGGGAAAACATAGTTGTGCCCCTTGCCTGGGCCATTTGGACTCTCTCAGGCTGAGCCCTGCTCCTCAATCCTGACACCAAACAGTGAACTTGGGCTTTGAGCCCTTATCTCCCTGTGCCTCCCACTACTCTTTTCCCCTTTCTCCCCTCCACAGCCCTGTATGTTTTCATGGGACCCAGGACTGGGTCCTGGTACTTGGCTACACATTATTGGGCCTAGTTCCTTGCTGGAGCCCCAAGTCGCCCTTCTCCAGGGCCCAGTCCTTGTCCCTTAATTTGAGGACCCTTGCTGGGCCACCTCCTGTGTCTCCCTTCTATTTCCCTTGTACTGTCTTATTTTGTCATTGCCAGGACACTCCTCTTCCCCTGCTTCTCCCTAGGCTTATCATCTCCAATGGTTTTTGGCTCCCCACCAACATCCCCCAATCCTGGATTAAATGTATCCCTCACATTGCCCTCCTTTGGTCCTGGTCCCACTCTGAGGATCTACTCACCTGGAGCAGAGGAGTTGAATTGGCTGGACTCTGGTCCCTAAAGGATCCCTATGGGCCTCTCTTCTGGGCCCTCATTGCCACCCAAAGTTGACAACTGGTAGTAGACTTGGGCCAAGTGATGACATTGCCCTGGGCGATCCCCTACATTCCCTCTCCTGCCCTGTAGCTTTGAAAGCTACCCCTAAGCTAACCCAGGTTTTCTTCACACTGACCTTTCACCCTACAGTCCCCTGGCATGGCTGCCAGCCTGAGCTCCTTATCCATTACTTGGGTTGTATTCCTTTCTCTTGTGTCTTTCTGTCATGTCTGACCTGGGCGCCCCTTGATTTGGCCCCCCAAATCTCTCCACTCTGTGCCCTTTGCGAAGCCATCTGTCTCCTCATCTAATGCTGATCTTATTTCTCCTTCCTGTTCTGCTTTTTACTGGAGCAGGGGCCTCCTGATCATTGGGTCCCTAATACCTTTTGGTGGGGTCGGTCCCTTACCTGGGATCCTTGATTGGGTCCTGATATTTGCCCCTCTCTATAACCATTGTGACCCCCCACTGTGCCCTCACATCGCATTCCTCCTGGCCCCTGGCCCTTGCCCTTTGACCTGGTCACTGGCACGTGATCCTCATCTGGACCAGGGCACCTTATGAGAAACAGAACCCTGACAGAACCCTGGGCTACTTGCTCTCCCTAGGCCCTTGGGGCAGCACCAGGAACCCTGACACCCGGCAGTGGCTTTGGGCCTTGAGCCTCCCTCCCCCTTGCTGGATCCCCTTTCTTCCCTCCCCAGCACTGTCCACTGTCCTGAGCAACCTTCCCCTGTGCTGGCCCTTGGGTCTCCATTCCCTGGACTGGCTTTTCTCTTGAGCTTCTGAGGGTCCTTCTTGCTCCTTGCTTCCCTGGGCTTGAACTCTGCACCTTGCTGGGGCCATTTCCCCACTCCCCTTGGCTTCCCTGCATCTCACATCCCCAGTGCAGTCCCTGCCTGTCTGGCCCCACCCTTCTCTGCTCTCCCCTAGTCTGGGCCCTCCTCTAGGTGGCTAGTCTGAGCTGTTTTCCTCGGTCCTGGCCCGCACCACACAAACACCCTTCCTCCAGCACTTCACAATGTGCAATCCTTCAGCCCTCCTGTTGTTCTTGTCCCTGCTGAGTGCCTTTTCCAGATCCCTTTTCCAGGATACTCACCAAAGCCAGGGGCTGAATCTTGGATGTTGCCCCCATGGTCTTCCTTTGGAAACAAGGTTGCAGTACCCCTTGCCTGGAGGCTTTGGCCTCCTTCAACCTTGGTCCTGCTCCTCAATCCTGGCACGCTTCAGTGAATCTAAGCCTTGAGCCCTCCTCTCCCTGTGCCATCCATTCCCCTTTCTCCTCTTTCTCCCCATATATTGCTGCAGCCAGGAGTGAGGTTACTCACCCTTCCAGGCAGGATACCACTCCCTCCTGGGTGTTGGGGAAGCTCCTAAAGCCCAGCAGCCAGGGTAGAGGGGACTCCCTCTTCCACGCAGAGACCCCTCCCACCTGGGTGTTGGGGGAAGCTCCTATACTGCTGCAGACAGGGTACAGGGCACTCACCATTATAGGGGGGAGACCCCTCACACCTGGATGGTGGGGGGAGCTCAAAACATCCACTGCCAGGGTAGAGGTTACTTGTACCTCCAGTCCCCATTACCCTGGCTAACTTGGTTAGCAAGCTCCCTGCAACACCCAGGGGGGAGTGGTGTCCTGCCTGGTGGGGTGAGTTCCCGCTACCCTGGTTGCAGTGTTATAGGAGCTTCCCTGACACCCAAGAGGGAGGGCTTTTCCAACTAGAGGGGCGAGACCCACTTCCCTGGCTAGGGCAGCATAGGAGCTCCCCCAGTGGACAACTAGGTGGGAGGGGTTTACTGCCTGGAGGTGCAATTCACTTCTACCCTGGGTGCTGTAGTATAAGAGCTCCCCCTGACACCCTCGTGGGAAGGGTCTCCTGCCTTGAGGGGCGAGTCTTCTCTACCCTGGCCAAAGTGGTATACAAGCTCCCCATGACACCCAGGTGGGAGGGGTTTACTGTCTGCAGGGGTGAGTCCCCACTATCCTGGCTGCAGTGATATAAGAGCTCCCCCTCCCTGACTCCCAAGTGGGAGGGGTCTCCAGCCTGGAGGGGCGAGTCACTTGTACCCTGGCTGCAGCTGTATAAGAGTGCCCTTTAACAGCCAGGTTGGATGGATCTCTCAACTGGATTGACATATATCCTATACCCTGGCTTCAATGGTATAGGAGCTGCCCCCAGACACCCTGGTGGGAGAGGTCTCTCATCTGAAGTGTCGAGACCTCTCTAACATGGCTAAGGTTCTAAACAAACTCCAGCACAACAACAAGGTGGGAGGGATTTGCTTTCTGGAGGGTAGAGTCCCCACTACCCTAGCTATAGTGGTATAAGAGCTCCACCGCACACCCTCAGGTGGGAGGGCTCTCTCACCTGGAATGGCGAGTCCCCTGTTCCCTGCCTCTGCCTGTATATAAGAACCCCTGACAACCAGGGTTTAGGGATCTCCCAAGTAGTGGGGTGAGTACCCTCTCTCCTGGCTGCAGAGGTATACAAGTACCCTCCCATAGCAAGATGTGAGGGGTCTCCTGCCTGGAGGAGAGAGTACCCTAGACCCTGGTTAATGCAGTATAGAAGCTCCAAGACACCCAGGTAGGAGGGATCACCCACCTGGAGGCATAAGTTCCCTCTACACTGGCTGTGGCAGTAAAGGAGCTCCCCTGACATCCAGGTGGGAGGGTCTCCAGCCTGGAGGGGCGAGTCCCCTCTACCCTGACTGTAGCAGTATAGGAGCTCCCTCATTCACCCAAGTGGGATGGTCTCTGGCCTAGAGTGGTAAGTCCCCTCTACCTGGGCTGTGGAGGTATATGAATTCCCCTGACCATCTGGTGGGAGGGGACTCTTGCCTGGAGGGGAGATTCCCCTCTACCATGGTTGCTGCAGGATAGGCACTCCCCTGGACATCCAGGTGGAAGTGGTGTTCTGCCTGGGGTTTTGTGTCCCTGCTACCCTTCCTGCAGCTGTATAGAAGCACCCCAGAACACCCAGGTGGAGAGAACTCTCACCTTTAGGGATAAGTCACCCCTACCCTGCCTGGGATGGTATATGAGCTCCCCATTGCACCCAGGTGGAAGGGGTCTCCTGCCTGAAGGGGCGAGTTCCCTCTATCCTGACCACAGTGATATACCAGCTCCCCCTGACACCCAGGTGTTAGGGGTCTTCCACCTTGAGGGGCAAATCCCCATTACCCTGGCTGCTGCATTATAAGAGCTCCCCCCCATACCCAGATGAGAGGGGTCTCCTGCCTAGAGGGAGAAGTCCCCACTACCCTGGCTGCTGCAATATATGAGCTTCCCCCTACCATACCCAGGTGGGTGGGTCTTCCACCTGAACGGGTGAATCCCCTCTACCCTGGATGCACTGGTTTACTAGCTTTGCCTGACACCCAGGTTTGATGGGTCTCTCTTATGGAGGGGTGAGTCCCGTCAACCCTGGATGCAGTGGTAAAGGATCTCCCCCTGACACACGGGGGGGGGAGGGTCTCCAGCCTGGAGAGGCAAATCGCCTTGACCATGGCTGTAGTGGTATAGAGGCTCCCCCTACACTTAGGTGGCAAGGGTTTCTTCCTCTAGTGGTCAGTCCCATTTACCCTGCCTGTGGCAGTATATAAACTCCCCTTACAACAAGGTGGAAGGGATCTTCCACCTGTAGGGTCAAGTCCCCTCTCCCCTTGCTCTAGTTGTATAGGAGTTCCCCCTTACACCTAGGATATAGGGTCTCCTAACTGGAGGGGCAAGTCCCCTCTACACTGGCTGCGGGGGTATATGAGCTCCCCTGGACACACAGGTGGCAGTGATCTCCTAGTGGAACAATTAGTCCTCTCTACCCTGGCTGTGGCAGTATTCAAGCTCTCCCAGACACCAAAGTGGGAAGGTTCTCCCGCCTGGAGGGGCAAGACTTCTCTACCCTGGCTAAGGCGTGATACAAGCACACCCCTACACACAGGTGGGAGTCATCTTCCTCATGGACAGGCGGGTACCCACTACCCTGGCTTTGGCAGTATACAAGCTCCCCTGACACCTGAAAGGGTGAGTCCTGTCTCCTTTAGCTTTTGACATAAAAAATTCCCAGTCCATCAGGGTTGGAGGGGTCTTCCACCTGCAGGTGTGTGTTCCCTCGACCTTAGCTGTAGCAGAATAGGAGCTCCCCCCACATACACCCAAGTGGGAAGGGTTTCCCGCCTGTAGGGCTTGTCCCCTCTAGCCTGGCTGCTGCAGTAATCAAGCTCCCCAGGTCACCCAGGAGGGAGGGTTCTCCTGCATGGAGGGGCGAGTCCCCTCTATCCTGGCTATGGGGTTTATTCACTCCCCCTTTTTAGGTGCAGGGCAGGCTGATCTAAGTTGTCTGCAGGACATCTGACAAAAATTAGCTGCAGGATTACCCACACACTCAAACCCCCCTCTGTCTGGTCCTTTGTCACCTGTTTGCATAAAGTCTAAATACTCAATCCCACTCAAGGCTGATCACTTGACCCCCACCTGTCTGGTGCAACAGAAACCCACTTCTGACCCCTGTCCCATCTGCCTGAGGGCAGAAGATGACACCCTTAGCAACTACTGTGTGATCCTATGTTTGTCTGCCAACAAGGCTGCTTGCAGACCCAGAGACCCCATTAGAATTTGGCTATAAAAACCTCCTCCTGCTGGACCCCCCTCTCTTTCTCTATCTTTATTCCTCTCTTTTGTTTACTCTTCCTTGATCTCTCTTTCTTCTCTTGGTCTCTCTCTTCCTCTCTTTCTGGCCCTGTCGAAACAGGAGCCTCTACTGTCAGGATTTGGTGACAACCAATCTGTGCAGCTCCAATCTGCCACTAGGCACTCCTCTAATTTTTGGCTCTATCAGGGATGACCCTTTTGCCAATAAATCAGTTCCCTCCCTCTCCCTTACACTAACTTTGCGTCTCCATCCTTCTACCTTATAGTATGTTTGCATTCCCTTCCCTCTCCATTATACTATGTTTGAGAAATGGGTAATGTGTCCTCTCTACCGGTTGACTCTCCCTTAAAATGCTTCTTGGAAAACCTCAAAACCCTCTACTTGATACCAGACATAAAACGCAAAAAAAAATAAAATAAATAAAATAAAATAATTGATCAAATATAGCACCCAAAATTGGTTCACTTATCCCCTAGACAAAATAATTGACCCCATTTTGAATCTCTGGATCTCTCCATTCTAAGGGATCATTACAATTATTGTGAGCATTCCAAAAAAATGGGTAAAGAGCCCCTATATCCAAGCTTTCTTCTTCTTCAGATCAAATTCTGCTCTCTGCACCTCTTGCAAACCTCTACAAATTTTTCTAGCTTGCAAACCAACCCCCACAACCACGGATGCCGAAGTTTCTCCTCCTCCAGACTCATCCACTATTTTTCACCCTGCTTATGAACCTCCATCCTATCACATGGCTCAAATAGGTCCTCACCCTCAACCTTCTGCCCCAGCCCCTCCACCATCTCTCCAACCTCAATAACCTGCTTTCTGCCCTCGAATTACTAGATTAAAAACCCAAACCACTGCTCTTCCTCAAACCTTGCTCCCTTGCTGGGGTAGCAGGTACTGAAGTTATCACTCCACCCACTCACTCCTCTCTTCCCCTGTCAGCACCCACACCTGGTCCCACCAGATCCTCTGACCAGTTAACCCAAAGCTTCAAACCAGCTGAGGAGAGTCCTTGGACCCCTATCTGAGATCTGGTGAAAATTTCCTTTAGAGTTGCTTTTTCATCACTGAAAACAGGTTACTAAGAATTTCACATCCATTACAGGCTTTTGGGGATATTCATTCCTGTCCTCCCCTCTGCTCAACCTATTCTACTTCTCAAGTTTTCATTGATTGGGAAAATCCCAAACCCCAAGCCCCTTTCCCATTATTCTTTTTCATCTCCTTGCTCATTCTCAGATCCACCCTATCTGCTGTCAGCCCCACCTTCCCATATTGTCCCTCCCTACCCAGGACCACAGAAAAGTCTTAAATGACCTTCTCCAGAAATCTTCTCCATGACTGATTTCAGAACTGTCAGCAAAGTGTCTCTACAGAAAAGATAAACTTCCTCTTTTCCTATTCCCCTGTTTTACTTGGCAACTGGATGGGAAAAAAAAAATCAGCACTCCAGGTTCTGGACACCTCCTTACTAGTTTTTCACAAAATATGTAAACAAGGCCTCTGGCCTTCAGCTGGGCTTCACAGAAATAGCTACATTTCTACAATGATAAGAGAAGTTACCAACTGGGATCCATGGTAACAGCTGGCATGGGGAGGAAAGAAAGGGAAAAAGAAGCTCTCCCCTTCTCATGTGTCTTTGAAGGGTTAACTTGCCCAGAACAGAGAAAAACCTGGTTTTATATGAACTTCTAGAGACTGTGAACTTCTGAGCCCCACACCTGACATCATTGTTACAAAATTATGAAACTACCTAAACTTGAGTTCATGGGATCAATTGATTACTGCAGAAGCTGTGCCCTCTGAATCTGGTTGCAACCAAATAAAATTGTTTCCCTATTTTTGGTAGTATCTTAAGTGCCTTGCCTCTTGTCCATCCCTACAACAGTATAATTCTATATACTTAAAAATTGTTTATGTTTTCATGAAATGGTAAGCAGATGTGAATAATTGTGTACTGCAAATAACAAAATATCTCTTATTAAAATGGAATATTTTGCCTAAATTCAGAAATTTACAAGGAGTGTTTCAAAATGGGAATAAAGAAGGGGATAACAGATTGGAAGGAGAAATTAGAAGGTTCTAGGTATAGATTTAATAGAAGGGAAATAAAAGGTTTCTGGATAAGAAAGTCTATATGATTAAGTAAATAAGAGGGTTTAAGCAAGTGATAAAGAAGGTCTGTTTACATTGGCTATGTAGGTTTAAGTAAGTGATAAAGAAGGTCTGTGTAAGTGGGTTATATATGTAAGATTTTTGAGCAAGTAATCTTGAAGGAATTAAGCATTATACAACTATGGTTAAACAACAATTGTTATTTTGCAATATTGTAATATGTTATTTCTTTAAGAGCTAAACTTGATTAATGTAAAAACATCAATAGTAATTGTGAAACTATTACTCATCTTTGTATATTAAATGTGTCCATATTTTCCAAGTATATAAATTTTTAAGATAGAAGCAAAAAAAAAAAAAAAAAACACTATATCAAAGTGGTGAGTCGGGTTCGCCCAAAAGGTTGCATGGTAATTTTAGGCTTATAAAAAATTTTAGGCATAGAGGTGGTGATTTCTCTACCCTGGCTGCTGCGGAATAGGAGCTCCCCTGATATCCAATTGGGAGGAGTCTCCAGCCAGGAAGCTAGAGTCCCCTGTACCCTGCTGCAATGGTATAGGAGCTCCTCAGTTCACCCAGGTGGAAGAGGTCTCTAGTGTGGAGGGTAGAGTTCCCTCTACCCCACCTGAAGCGGTATAGGATCTTCCCCAACACCCATGTGTGAGGGGCCTCGCACCTAGAGGGATGAGTTTTCTATTCCCTGGCTCTGGCAGTATAGGAGATCCCCCCAACATCCAGGTGGGAGGGTTCTCCCGTCTGAAGGGGAAAGTACCATCTACCATGGATGCAGTGGTATAAGAGTTCTCCCTGACACCCAGGTGGGAGGAGTCTCCTGCCTGAAGGTGCCAGTCCCCTCTAACCTGCCTGTGGTGATCTATGAGCTCCCCCTGACACCCTAGTTGGAGGGGTCTCCTGCCAGGATGGGCAAGTCTCCTCTACCCTGGCTAAGGTGGTGTTCAAGTTACCTCTGACACCCAGGTGGAAGGGTCTCCCAACTGAAGGGTAGAGTCCCCTAAACCATAGCTGCAGGGGTACAAGAGCCCCCTCTCACCCTCAGTAGGAAGGGGTCTCCCACCTGAAGGGGCGAATCGCTGCTACCCAAGCTGAAGCTGTATATGAACCACGGCCTAGCCAGACTTCCATGTGGGAGGCATCTCCTGACTAAAGGAGCGAGTCCCCTCTACCCTGGCTAAGGCCATATAGGAGTTACCCCCATTTGCAGGTGGGAAATGTCTCTTGCCTGGAGGTGTATGTTGCCTCTATCCAGGCTGCTGGAGTATATGAGTTCCACCTTACACCCAGGTGGGAGGTGTCTTCTGCCTAGAGGGGTGAGTCCCCTCTACCCGGGCTAAGGGGGTATAGGTGTTACTCCCATTCCCAGGTCAGAGGTGTTTCCCACCTGGAGGTGCAAGTTGTCTCTACCCTGGCTATTGGGGTATATGAATTCCACCTGACACCCTGGTGGGAGGGGGTCTTCTGCCTGGAAGGGTGAGTCCACTCTACCCTGGCTGCAGAGGTTAAGGAGCTTCCCCTGATTCCCAGGGTGGAGGGGTCTCCCGCCTAGAGGGGTGACATCCCCCTACCCTAGTTGCAGGGTTTTACCAGCTTTCCCAGATACCCAGGAGGTAAGTGTCTCCTGATTGGAAGGGCGAGTCCCCTATATTCTGGTTGCTGTGATATACTAGCCCCCACAGCATAACCAGATGGGAGGGGTCTCCTTCTTTAAAGGGCAAGTCCCCTCTACCCTGGCTGTAGTGATTTATTAGCTTTCAGTGACACTCAGGACGGAGGTGTCTCTTGCCTGGAGTGATGAGTCCCCTCTACCCTGGCTGAAGTGGTATAGAAGGTACCTCCTACACCAAGGTGGGAGGAGTCTCCCGCCTTTAGGGACGAACCCCCTCTACAATAGCTGCTATAGTAATCAAGCTCCCTCAGACAACCAGGTGGGAAGAGTCTCCCGATTGGATGAGTGAGTCTCCTCTATCCTTGCTCCAGAGGTAGAGGAGCTCACCCAGAAATCCAGGTGGGAGGGGTCTCCTGACTGGAAGGCAAGTCCACTCTACCCTGGCTGTAGCAGTATAGGAACTCCCCCTGACACTCAGGTGAGAGGGGTGTCCTGGCTGGAGGGGCGAGTTTCCTTTACCCTAGCTGCAGTGGAATAAGAGCTCTCCCTGAAACCCAGGTGGGTGGGGTCTCCCACTTGGCAGGTTGAGTCCCCTCTACCCTTGCTGCTGCGGGAAATTATCTCCCTCTGACGCCCAGTTGGGAGGGTCTCTGGCCTGGAGAGGCAAGGCCTGTCTACCCTGGCTGCAGTGGTATAGGAGGTACCCCCTACACCCAGGTGGGAGGGGTCTCCCATCCCCAGTGGCGAGTCCCCTCTACCCTGCTTGTGAGAGTATATGAACCCCTCTGACAAGCAGGTGGAGGGGATATTCCGCCTGGACGGTCGAGTCCCCTGTCCCTGGCTCTGGCTGTATAGGAACTCCCCCAACACCTAGGTTATGGGGTCACAAACGTGGAGGGGGTGTACCCTCTACCCTGTGTGTGGAGTTTTACCAGATCTCCCAGACACCCAAGTGGGAGGGGTCTCCTGCTTGGAGGGGCGAGTCCCTTCTATTCTGGCTGCTGTGGTATATGAGCTCCTCCCCAAACCCAGATGGGTATAAGAGCCCCCTCCTACCTTCAGTAGGGGTGGGTCTCCTGCCTGGAGGGGCGAGTCGCTGCTAACACAGATGCAGCTGTATAGGAATCCTCCCTCACCAGACACCCATGTGGGAGGCGTCTCTCAACTGGAAGGGCCATATAGGAGTTACCCCCATTCCCAGGTGAAAGGTGTGTCTCACCTGGAGTTGCAAGTTGTGTTTCCCCTGGCTGCTCAGGTGTATAAGCTACACCTGACACCTAGGTGAGAGAGGCTTCTGCCTGGAAGGGTGATTCCACTTTACCCTGGCTGCAGCAGTTAAGGAGCTTCCCCTGACACCCATGGGAGGGGTCACCTGCCTAGAAGTGTGACTTCCCTCAACCTTGGCTAAGTGGGTGTACCAGCTCTGCAAGCCACCAAGGTGGGAGAGGTCTCCTGCTTGGAGGGAAGAGTCCCCTCTATTCTGGCTGCTATGGTATATGAGCCCCCCCATACCCAGATTAGAGGGGTCTCCCACCTGAAGGGGCGAGTACCCTTTACCCTGACTGTAGTGATTTACTAGCTTTCCCTGACACCCAGGTTGGATGGGTCACTAGCCTAGAGAGGCAAATTTCCTCTAAACTGGCTGTGGCAATAAAGGATCCCGATAGGACACCAAGGTAGGAGGGTCTCTGGCCTGGAGAGGCAATTCTCCTCTACTCTGGCTGCAGTGGTATAGGACGTCCCCCCTACACCCAGGTGGGAGGGGTCTCCCGCCTCAGATGGGAGTACCCTCTACCCAGCCTGTGGCACTCTATGTACTACCCTGACAACCAGGTGGAAGGGATCTTCTGCCTGGAAGGTCGAGTCCCCTCTTCCCTGGCTCTGGCGCTATAGGAGCTCCCCCACAATATCCAAGTTATAGGGTCTCCCAACTGGAGATGCGAGTCCCCCCTACAGTGGCTGCGGGGTATACGAGCTCCCCTTGATGGGTGTCCTGCCTAGAGCAATGAGTCCCCCCTAGCCTAGCTGTGGCAGTATACAAACGCTCTCAGACACACAGGTGGCAGGGGTCTCCTGCCTGGACGAGCAAGGCTCTCTACCCTGGCTAAGGCGGTATAGAAGCATCCCCCTACACACAGGTGGGAGTGGACTTCCGCATGGAAGGGCGAGTCTCCTCTACCCTGACTTCGGTTGTATACAAGCTCCCTGGACACCCAGGTGGGAGGGGTATCCCGCCTGAAGGATGATTCCCTTCTACATTAGCTCTTGTCATATAAGGGCTCCCAGTACACCCAGGTGGGAGGGGTCTTCTACTTGCAGGGCGTGTTCCCTTTACCCTGAAATTGGCACTATAGGAGCTTCCTTGGACACCCAGGTGGGAAAGGTCTCCCGCCTGTAGGGGCAAATCCCCTCTACACTAGCTGCTGCAGTAATCAAGCTCCCTCAAACACCCAGATGGGCAGAGTCTCCCCATTGGATGGGTGAGTCCTCTCTATCCTTGCTGTGGAGGTAGAGGAGCTAACCAAGACACCAAGGTGGGAGGGGTCTTCTGATTTTAAGGGTAATCCCGTTCTCCCCTGGCTGCAGCAATGTAGGAAATACCCCTGACACCCAGATTGGAGGGGTATCCCGCCTGGAGAGGTGAGTCTCCTCTACCCTGCCTGCAGTGGAATAAGAGCTCCCCCTGAATCCCAGGTGGGAGGGGTCTCCCATCTGGTGGGGCGAGTCCCCTCTACCCTTGCTACTGTGGTAAACTATCTCCACCTAACACCCTGATAACGGGGGACTCAGGCCTGGAGAGGTGAGGCCCCTATATCCTGGCTGCAGTGGTATAAGAGGTTCCCCCTACAACCAGGTGGATGGGTGTCCCGTCCCCACTGGCGAGTCCCCTCTACATTGCTTATGGGAGTATATGAACTCCCCTGACAACCAGGAGGAAGGGATATTCCACCTGGATGGCCAAGTCGCCTGTCCCCTGGCTCTGGCAGTATAGGAGCTCCCCCAACACCCAGGTTATGGGGTCAAAAGCCTGGAGAGGTGAGTCCCCTCTACCCTGGCTAAGCAGGTATGGGAGTTACCCCCATCCCCAAGTGGTAGGTGTCCCACACCTGGAGGTGCGATTTGCCTCTACCGTGGCTGCTGGGGTATATGAGCTCACCTGCCCCCCAGGTGGGAGGGGTCTTCCACCTTGAGGGGCTAGTTCCCTCTAACCTGGCTAATGCTGTATAGGAGTTACCCTCATTCCAAGGTGTGAGGTGTCTCTTGCCTGGAGTTGCGAGTCACCTCTACCTTTGCTGCTGGGCTATATGAGCTCCACCTGACACCCAGGTGGGAGGGGTCTTCTGCCTAAAGTGGCGAGTCCCCTCTACCTGGGCTAAGGTGGTATAAGAGTTACCCCCATTCCCAGGTGGGAGGCGTTTCTTGCCTCAGGTGTGAGTTGCCTGTACCCTGGCTGTAAGGCTATATGAGCTCCATCTGACACCCAGGTAGGAGGGTCAATCAGCCTGGAGGGGCAAGTCCACTCTACCCTGGCTGCAGCAGTTAAGGATCTTCCCCTGATACCCAGGTGGGAGGGTTCTCCCCCCTAGAGGGGTGACTTTCTTCTACCCTGGTTGACAGGGTGTACCAGCTCTCCCATACACCCAGATTGGAGGAGTCTCCTGCTTGGAGGGGAGAGTTCCCTCTATTCTGGCTTTGCTATGGAATAAAAGCACCTACATACCCAGGTGTGAGGGGTCTCCCTCATGAAAGAGCGAGTCCCCTGTACCCTAGCTGCAGTCCTTTACTAGCTTTCCCTGACAACCAGTTTGGATGGGTCCCTCACCTGGAGGGACGAATCCCCTCTACCCTGGCTGCAGTGATATAGGAGGTTACCCATATATGCAGTTGGGAGGGGTCTACCACCTCGAATGGCAATTCCCCTCTACCCTGCTATGGCAGTATATGAACTCTATTGGCAACCAGGTGGAAGTGATCTTCCGTCTGGAGAGTCCAGTCCCCATTCCCTTGGCTCTGGCTGTATAGGAGCTCCTCAACTCCCAGGATATGGGATCTCTCGAATGGAAGGGTTAGTCTCCTCTACACTGGCTTCTGGGGTATACATGCTCCCCCAGACACCCAGATGGGTATGGTCTCCCGCCTGGAGCAATGAGTCCCCTCTACCCTACCTGTGGCTGTATACAAGCTTTCCCAGACACCCAGGTGGAAGTGGTATCCCACATGGAAGGGTGAGTCCCCTCTACTTTAGCTCTTGCCATATAAGAGCTCCCGCTACACCCAGGTGGGAGGGGTCTCCCACCATAGGGGCGAGTACCCTCTACCTAGCTGCTGCAGTAATCAAGTTCCCTGGGAAACCCAGGAGGTAGGGTCTCCCAATTAGAGGGGCAAGTCCCCACTACCCTGGCTGTGGAGGTATAGGAGCTCAACAAGACACCCAGTTGGGAGGGGTCTTCCGCTTGGAGGGGCGAGTCCCCTCTACCCATGCTAAGAGGGTATAGGAGTTACTCCCATTCCCAGGTGGGAAGTTTCTCAGCTGGAGGTGGGAGTTGCCTCTACCCTGGATTCTGGGGTATATGAGCTCTACATGACACACAGGTAGGAGGGTTCTTCAGCCTGGAGGGGTGAGTCCTCTCCACCCTGTTTGAGGGGGTAAAGGAGCTTCCCATGGCATCTAGGTGGGAGAGTTCTCCCTCCTAGAGGGGTTACTTCCCTCTACCCTAGCTAAGGTGTTGTACTAGTTCTCCCAGACAACCAAGTGGGATGGGTCTCCTGCTTGGAGGGGCGAGTCCCCTCTGTTCTGGCTGCTGTGGTATACAAGCTCCCCCCCATAAACAGATGGGAAGGGTCTCCTCCCTGAGGAGTGAGTCCTTTTACCCAGGCTTCAGATGTTTAATAGCTTTCCCTGACACTCAGGTTGGATGGGTCTCTCACCTGCAGGGGGGAGTCCCCTCCACCCTGGCTGCTGCAGTAAAGGATCTCCCATTGACACCCAGGTGGGAGAGTCTCCGTCCTGGAGAGGTGAGTACCAATTACCCTGGCTTCAGTGGTGTAGGAGGTCCCCCCTACACCCAGGTGGGAGAAGTCTCCTGCCTCCAGTGGCGAGTCCCCTATGCCTACTTATGGCAGTATATTAACTCCCCTGACAACCAGATGGACGAGATATTCAACCTTGAGGGTTGAGTCCCCTCTCCCCTATCTCTTTATAGGAGCGGTATAGGAGCTCCCCCTGATACCCAGCTTATGGGATCTCCCGACTGGAGAGGTGAGTCCCCTCTACATTGGCTGCGGGGTTATACGAGCACCTCCTGACACCCAGGGGGGAGGGGTTTCCCGCCTGGAGCAATGAGTCCCCCCTACACTGGCTGTGGCAGTATACAAGTTCTCCCAGACACCCAGGTGGGAGGGGTCTCCCGCCTGGAGAAGCAAGTCTTCTCTACCCTTGCTAAGGCGGTATACAAGCCCCCCCCTACACAAAGGTGGGAGAGGACTTCCGCATGAATGTGTGAGTCTTCTCTACCCTGACTTTGGCAGTATACAAGCTCCCCCAACACCCAGGTGGGAGGGGTATCCCTCCTGGAAGGGTGAGTCCCCTCTACTTTAGCTCTTGCCACATGAGAGCTCCCAGTACACCCAGGTGAGAGAGGACTTCAGCCTGCAAGGGCGTGTTCCCTCTAACCTGACTGTGGCAGTATAGGAGCTCCAGCTGACCCCCAGGTGGGAGGGGTCTTCCACCTGTAGGGGTGAGTCTCCTCTACACTGGCTGCTGCAGTAATCAAGCTCCCTCAGACACCCAGGTGTGAAGGGTCTCCCGATTGGACGTGCGAGTCCCCTCTATCCTTACTTCGGATATAGAGGAGCTCACCCAGACACCCAAGTGGGAGGGATCTCCCAACTGGAAGGGCAAGTCAGCTCTAACCAGGTTGCAGCAGTGTAGGAACTCCCCCGACACCCAGTCTTCTCTAACCTGGCTGTGGAGGTATAGGAGCTCACTCGCCTGGAGGGGCGAGTCCTCTCTACCTTGGCTTTGGGGGTAGAGGAGCTCCCCAGGAAACCCAAGTGGAAGGGTTCTCCCTCCTGGAGGGGCGAGTCCCCTCTACCCTGCCTGTGGCAGTATAGGATCTCCCCTCACACACCCAGATGGGAAGGGTCTCCCACCTGGAAGGGCGAGTCCCCTGAACCCTGGCTGTTAGAGTAATTAAGCCTCCCCTGGACACCCAGGTGGGAGGGGTCTCCCAATTTGAGGGGCGAGTACCCTCTACCTTGGCTACAACAGTATAGGAACTCCCCCTGACACCCCAGTGGGAACGGTGTCCTGCCTAGAGGGTGACTCCACACTACCCTGGCTGAGGGGGTGTACCACTCCCAGACACCAAGTTGGAGGGGTCTCCTGCTTAGAGGGGTGAGTCCCCTCTATTCTGCCTGCTGTGTATATGAGCTCTCCCTCATATCAAGATGGGAGATGTCTCAGTCCTGAAGGGGCGAGTCCCCTCTACCCTGGCTGCAGAGGTATTCTAGCTTTCCCTGAAACCCAGGTTGGATGGATCTCTTACCTGGAGGGCAAGTCCCCTCTACCATGGCTGCTGCGGTAAAGGATCTCCCCCTGACACCCAGGTGGGAGGGTCCCTGGATGGGAGAGGTGAGTCCTCTGTACCCTGGCTGCAGTGGTATAAGACCTCCACCCTACACCAAGGTGGGAAGGGTCTCCTGCCTCATGTGGTGAATTACTTCTACCTTGCCTGTGGCAGTATATGAACTCCCCTGACAACCAGGTGGAATACACTCTCCCGGTCAAGTACCCTCTCCCGGGGCTCTTGTGGTATAGAAGCTCCTCCAACACCCAGGTTATGGGGTTTCCAGACAGGAGGGTGAGTACCCTCTACACTGGCTGTGGGGAATACGACCTTCCACTGACACACAGGTGGAAAGGTTTCCCTTCTGGAGCAATGAGTCCCCACTCCCTGGGCAGTGGCAGTATCCAAGCTCCCCCAGACACTCAGATGGGAGGGTTCCCCCACCTGGAGGGGCAAGTCTTCTCTACCCTGGCTAAGGAAGTAAACTAGTGCTCCCCTACACACATATGAGGGAGAGCTCATATACCACAGGAGGCTCCTATACCATCTTCTGCCTGGATGGGCAAGTTTCCTCTACCCTGGCTTTGGCGGTATACAAGGTCCCCTGAAACACAGGTGGGGGTGGTATTTCACCTGGAAGGGTGAGTCCCCTCTACTTTAGCTCTTGCCATATAAGAGGTCCCAGTACACACAGGTGGGAGGGGTCTCCTGCCTGGAGCAATGAGTCCCCTCTGCCATGGCTGTGGTGGTATATGAGCTCCCACTGACTTCCCGGTGGGAGGGGTCTCCCATCAGCAGGGGCTAGTACTTTCTACCCTGGCTGTCGTGGCATAAAAGCTTCTGCTGAAAGCCAGGTTGGAGGTGTCTCCCACCTGGATGGGAGAGTCTCCTCTACCCTGGCTGAGGCAGTATACAAGTTCCCCAGGACACCCCGGTCGGAGGCATCTCCTGCCTGGAGGGGCGACTCCCCACCACCCTGGCTGCAGCGGCATAGGAGCTCCCACCCCTACCCAGGTGGGAGGCTCTTGCCTGAAGGGGCAACTCCCCTCAACCATGGCTGAGGAGGTATAGGTTCACACTATTACCCCCAGAAGGGAGAGGTATCCCGGCTGGAGGGGCGAGTCGCTTCTACCTCAGCTGCAGGTGTATATCATCCCATTATTGCCCTACACCCATGTGAGAGGGTTCTTCCGCCAGGAAGGGTGTGTCCCCTTTACCTTGGCTAAGACGGTATAGGAGTTTCCCCTATTCCTAGGTGGGAGATGTCTCTGGCCTGGAAGTGTGAGTCTCTTCTATCCTGGCTGCCAGGGTATATGAGCTCCACCTGACAACCAGGTGGGCGTGGTCTTCTGCCTGGAGAGGCGAGTCCTCTCTTCCCTGACTGCAGCTGTTAAGGGGCTTCCCCTGACACCGTGGTGGGAGTGGTCTCGCGCCTAGAAGGGTGACTTCCCTCTATCCTGGCTGAGGGGTTTACCAGCTCTCCCAGACACCTAGGTGGGAGGGGTCTCCTGCTTGGAGTGTGAGTCCCCTCTATTCTGGCTGCTGGGGTATATGTGCTCCCCACCCCATACCAAGATAGGAGGGGTCTCACGCCTTAAGTGTCGAGTCCCCTCCACTGTGGCTGCAGTGGTATACTCTCTCTCCCTGACACCCAGGTTGGATGGGTCTCTCAACTGGAGGGGCCAGTCCACTTTACCCTGGCTGCTGTGGTAAACGATCTCCCTCTTCCACCCAGGTGAGAGGGTCTCTGGTCTGGAGAGGCTAGTCCCCTCTACCCTGGCTGCAGTGGTATAGGAGTTCCCCCCATACAACCAGGTGGGAGGGGTCACCCGATTGGAGGGACAGTCCCCTCTAACCTGGCTGTGGAGGTATAGGAGCTCACCAGACACACATGTGGGAGGGGGTCTCCCAACTGTAAGTGCAAGTCCGCTCTGCCCTGGTTGCAATGGTATAGAAACACCCCCTGATACCCAGGTTGAAGGGATCTCCCGCCTAGAGGTGGGAGTCCCTACTACCCTGGCTTGAGCAATATAGGAGCTCCCCAGGACATCCAGGTGGAAGGGGTCTCCCTCCTGGAGAAGAGAATCCATTCTGCCCTGGCTGCAGTGGTATGCAAGCTCCTCCAGAGACCTAGGTGGGAGAGGTTTCCTTCCTGGAGGGGTGAGTCCCCAGTAACCTGACTGCAGTGGTATACGAGCTCCACACACACACACCTAGGTGGGAGGGTCTCCCACCTGAAGGGTCGAGTCCCCTCAACCCTGGCTGCAGGAGTATGTGAGCCCCCTCCTACCCCAAGGAGGGTGGGATATCCAGACTGGAGGGGTGATTCACTGCTTCTCCATCTGCAGGTGTATAAGATTCCCCCCTCGCCAGACACCTACATGGGAAGTATCTTCCTCCTGGCTGGGCGATTCCCCTCTACCCTGCCTAAGGTAGTATAGGAGTTACCCCCATTCCCAGGTGGGAGGTGTCTCTCGCCTGGAGGTGCAAGTCCCCTCTACCCTGGCTTCTGGGGTATATGAGCTCCACCTGACACCCTGGTGGGAGGGGTCTTCTGCCTGGAGGGTGAGACCTATCTACTCTGACTGCAGTGTTTAAGGAGCTTCCCCTGACAAGCAGGTGGGAGGGGTTTCCCACCTAGAGTGGTGACATCCCTCTGTCCTGGCTAAGAGGGTGTACCAGAACTCCCAGACACACAGGTGGGAAGGGTCTCCTGCTTTTTGGGGTGAGTCCTCTTTATTCTGACTGCTGTGGTACAGGAGCTCCCCTACCATACCAAGATGGGAGGGGTCTCCCACCTGTAAGGGAAAGTCCCCTCTACCCTGGCTGAGGTGATTTACTAGCTTTCCATGACACCCAGGGTGGATGGATCTCCCCACTGGAAGGGTGAGTTCCCTGTACCATTGCTTCTGTGGTAAAGGATCTCACCCTGTCACCCAGGTGGGAGGGGTCTCATGCCTGGACCAATGAGTTCCCTCTACCCTGGCTTTGGCAGTAACAATGTCTCCCAGACACCCAGGTGGGAGGGGACTCACGTCTAAAAGGGAAATTCCCCTATACCCTGGGTAGGGTGGTATACAAGCACCCCACTACACACAGGTGGGAATGGTCTTCTGCATGGACAGGCGAGTCCCCTCTACCCTGGCTTTGGTGGAATACAAGCTCTCTGGACACCCAGGTGTGAGGGGCATCCCGGCTAGAAATGTGATTCTCCTCTACTTTAGCTCTTGCTATAGAAGAGCTCTCAGTACACCCATGAGGGACGGTTCTTCCACCTGTAGGTGCATGTTCCCTCTACACAGGCTGCGCCACCATAGGAGCTCCCCCTGACACTCAGGTGAAAGGTGTCTCCTGCCTGTAGGGGTGGGCACCCTCTACCCTGGCTGCTGCAGTAATCAAGCTCCCCCAGACACCCAGGTGGGTGGGGGTCCCATGATTGGAGGGGTGAGTCCCCTCTTCCCTGCCTGCGGAGGTATAAGAGCTCAACCAGACACCCAGTTTGGAAAGGTCTCTCGACTGGAAGGGCAAGTCTACTCTACCCTGGCTGCAAAGGTATAGGAACTCCTCCTGACACCCAGGTGGGAGGGTTCTCCCGCCTAGAGGAGCAAGTCCCCTCTACCCTGGCTTCAGAGGTATAGGAGCTCTTCAGGACACCCAGATGGAAGGGGTCTCTCTCCTGGAGGGGCGAGTCTCCTCTACCCAGGCTGCAGCAGTATAATAGCTCCCCCTGAAAACTAGATGGGAGAGGTCTCCTGCCTGGAGGGGAGAGTCCCCTCTTCCCTTGCTGTGGCAGTATATGATATCTCTCTGACACACAGTTGGGAAGGGTCTCCCAACTGGAGCAGCAAATCCCCTCTACCCAGGTTGTGGAGGTATACAAGCTGCCCCAGATACCCCGGTGGGAGGGTTCTACTACATGGAGGGGCAAGTACCCTCTATCCTGGCTGTTGTGGTATATGAGCTCCCACTGACACCCTGGTGGGAGGGATCTCCCACCAGGAGGGGCAAGTACTTTCTATCATGGATAGAGTGGTATATGATGTCCAGATGACAGACAAGTTGGAGAGGTCTCCCGCCTGGATGGGCAAGCCTCATCTACCCTGTCTAAGGTGGTCTAAAAGTTCCCTGCAACACCCTGGTTGGAGGGGACTCCTGTGTGGAGGGGTGAGTCCCCACTACTCTGGCTTCAGTGTATAGGTGCTCCCCCCCCACTCAGTTGGGAGGGTCTCCCGCCTGAAGGGGTGAGTACACTCAACCCTGGCTTCGTGGGTATAACTGACCCCTCCTGTCCCCAGTAAGAGGGGTCTCCAGCCTGGAGGGGCAAGTCACTGCTACCCAAGGTGGAGGTGCATATGATCCCCGCTCACCAGATACCCATATGGGAGGAGTCTTCCGCCTGGAGGGGCGAGTCCCCTCTACCCTGGCTAAGGTGATATAGGATTTACTCCCATTCCCAGGTTGGAGGTGTTTCTTGCCTGGAGGTGCGAGTTGCCTCTACCCTAGCTGCTGGGTTATAGGAGCGCCACCTGACACAGAGGTGGGCGTGGTCTTCCATCTAGAGGGGCGAGTCCGCTCTACCCTGGCTGTAGTGGTTAAGGAGCTTCCCCTGACACCCACTTGGGAGTGGTCTCCCACCTAGAAAGGTGACTTCCCTCTACCCAGACTGCAGGGTTTTACCAGCTCTCCCAGACACCCACGTGGGAGGTGTCTCCTGCTTAAAAGCCTCTATTATGACTCCTGTGGTATAGAAGACCCCCCCTACATACCGAGATTGGAGGGGTTTCCGTCCTGAATCAGCATATCCCCTGGACCGTGGCTAAGGCTGTATAGGAGTTACCCCCATTCCCAGGTGGGAGGTGTCTCACACATGGACTTAATAGTCGCCTCTTCCCTGGCTGTTTGGGTGTATGAGCTCTTCCTGACACCCCGGTGGGAGGGTTCTTCTGCCTGGAGGGGAAAGTCCCCTCTACCCTGGGTAAGGCAGTATAGGAGTTACCCCCATTCCCAGGTGGGAGGTGTCTCTCACATGGACGTGCGAGTTGCCTCTACCCTGGCTTTTTGGCTATATGAGCTTCACCTGACACCCAGGTGGGAGGGATTTTCTGCCTGGAAGGGTGAGTTTCCTCTAACCTGGTTGCATTGGTTAAGGAGCTCCCCCTGACACACAGGATAGAGGGGTCTCCAGCCTAGAAAGGTGACTTCCCCCAAACCCTGGCTGCAGGGGTTTACCAGCTTTTCCAGAGACCCAGTCGGTAGGGGTCTCCTGCTTGGAGGGGTGAGTCCCCTCTATTCTGGCTGCTGTGGTATAGGAGCTCCCTCCCCTCCCGAATACCAAGATGAGAGGTGTCTCCTGCTGAAAGGGGCAAGTCCCCTCCACCCAGGCTCTGGAGATATATGAGCTCTCCCCAACACCCAGGGGGGAGGGGTCTCTTGCCTTGAGGGGCAAGTCCCATCTATAATGGCTGCAGTGGGATAAGAGCTCCCCCTTCCAACCAAGTGAAAGTGGTCTCCCACCTGGAGGGGCGAGTTCCAGCAGTCCCTGGCTGCAGCTGTATACCTGCTTCCCCCAACACCCTGGTGGGAGGATTCTCCCACTTGGAGGGGCAAACACCACTACTCTGGCTAAGGCAGAATATAAGCTTGCCCTGGCACAAAGATGGTAGGGGTTTCTCACCTGGAGAAGTGTGTTCACTCTACCCTGGATGCAGGAGTATGAGTTTCCCCTGACACACAGGTGGGAGGTGTCTTCTACCTAGAGGTGTGTGTCCCCTCTACCCTGGATCTGGTGGTAGAGGAGCTCTCCCTGACACCCAGGTTATGAGGTATCCTGACTGGAAAGACGAGTCCCCTCTACACTCATTGCTGTGGTATAGAAGTTGCCCTGATAACTAGGTGTGAGGAGTCTCCAGCCTGGAGGTTAGAGTCCCCTCTACCCTGCCTTTGGTTGTATAGGTGCTCCCCCTGACAACCAGGTGGAAGGGATCTCATGCCTGGAGAGGCAAGTCTCCTCTTCCTTGGCTGAGGCAGTATAAGAGCTCCCCCTGACACACAGATAGGAGGGGTCTCTCACCTTGACAGGTGAGTCCCCTCTATCCTGGCTGGGGAGGTATATAAGCTCACCTCCAACACCCAGGTGGAAGGGGTCTCTTTGCTGGAAGGGCAAGAATCCACTCTACATTGCCTGCTGCCATATAAGAACTCCCAGGACACCCAGGTGGGAGAACTCTACCACCTGCATGGGCAAGTCCCCTCGACCCTGGATGCAGGGGTATAAGAGCTCCACCTAAAACCCAGGTGGGAGGTGTCTCCCACCTGGAAGGGTAAGTCCCCTCTGCCCTGGCTAATGCGAAATACAAGCTCACCCTGGCACCAAGATGGGAGGGGTCACTCTCACCTGGAGGAGCATGTCCACTCTACCCTGGCTGCAGCAGTATATGAGTTTACTCTGACACCCAGGAGGGAGGGTGCTTCCACCTGGAGGGGCGAGTCAACTCTCCCCTAGCTGCGGTTGTATAGGAGCTCCCCCAGACATCCAGGTGAGAGGGGTCTCCTGCCTAGAGGGGCGAGTCCCTTCTACCCTTTGCTGCAGTAGTAGCTCCCCCAGACACCCAGGTGGGAGGGGTCTTCCTCCTGGAGGGGCAAGTCGGCTCTCCCCTGGCTGCTGCTGTATAGGAGCTCCCCCATACATCCAGCTGAGAGGGGTCTCCTGCCTAGAGGGGAGAGTCCCTTCTACTCTGGCTACAGTGGCGTAGGAGTTCCCCCAGACACCCAAGTGGAAGGGATCTGCGGCAAGGAGGGTCGATTCCCCTTTACCCTGGTATGGCAGTATATGAGCCCCCCCACTATCCCACGTGGGAGAGGTCTCCAATATAGAGGGGCAAGTCCCCTGTACCCTGGCTGCTGAAGTATATGAGCTCCCCCTGACACCCTGGTGGGAGAGATCTCCTGCCTGGAGGGGCAAATACCCTCTACCTTGGCTGCTGTAGATGGAGTCTCCCACCTGGAGGGGCGAGTCCCCACTATCCTGGCTATAGTGGTATATGAGCTCATCCACCCACACCCAGGTGTGCCGCAGTCTCCTTCCTGGAGGGGCAAGTCCCCTCTACCCTGGCTGGTGCAGTATACTAGATCCACCTGACACCAAGGAGGGTGGGGTCTCCTGCCTGGATTGTTGAGTTTCCCCTACCCTTCCTGTGGCGATATAGGAGCTCCCCTTGAAACCCAGCTTCAAGGTGTCTCCCGCCTGGAGGGGCAGGTACCTTCTACACTGGCTGTGGTGGTATAAGTGTTCCCTCTGAAACCCAGGTGGGAGGGGTATTTGCCTGGAAGGGTGATTTCCCTCTACAAGGGCTGTGGCAGGATATGAGTTCCCCCTGACACCCTGGTAGGAAGGGTATCCCGCCTAGAGCAGGGAATCCCCTCTACCCTAACTGTGCAGGTATACAGGCTTCCCCAGGCACCCAGTTGGGTGGGGTATCCTGCCTGGAGAAGTGAGTCCCCTCTACCATAGCTTTCGTTGTATACAAGCTATACAAGACCCCAGCTTCGCTCTAGCCTAGGCTGCTAAAATGGGTCCTGCAGTGCACCGACCCCTGCTAACCTCTGCATGCCAGGTATCCCTTCACAGTACCCTCTTTTTTCCTCATTGGTCCAGGTTTCTGTCTGAGGATCCACTCACGTGGGGCAGAGGAGCAGAACTGGCTGCTCTATGCACCCTGAATGCTTTTTATGGGAAACACAGCCCTGTCAGTCACCTTAGTTCCCTTCACTGACTGTACCTTGAGGGCTGGCAGTTAACATTGGACTTGCTCCAACCCAGCCCTGAGCGATCCCCTCCCTTCCCAATCTTTCCCTCTGGCCTTGCATGCTGCCACTACCCCAACCCAGCCCTCCCTAACCCTGACCCTTTGTGCTCCATTCTCAGGGCCTGGGCCCTCGCCTGAGACACTGACCACAATCCTCATGTCGGTTGGCATAGCGTGGAGTCTCTTTGTGTTGGTTCTGACCTGGGTGCCTCATGCTTGGACCCTGAAGCCGGCTTCCCTAGGTGCCCCTTGCCCTTCCCTCTGTCTCCTGGTCCTCACACAGCCAATACTTGATTTCTCCTTATGCTTTTTCCTGGTGCTCATGGGTCTGTTGCTCCTTGGATCCCTCATCACCATCGGTAGGGAGCCTGTCTTGGGTCCTGGCCCTTGCACCTCAGCATACGCACCACGATCAACCTGCCAGGCCCTCCCGTCACCCTTCTATTGGCCCCCTTCCCTTGTCTGGCCTTCTTTGCCAAGTCTCTGGCCCTGGATTCTCATCTGACCCAGAGTGCCTTATGAGAAACAGAGCCCTCTCCCCTGCCAGGGCCCCTTCTTCTCTCTGGATGCTAGGTCCTGCACCAGGAACCATGATACCTCCAGGTGGCATGGGAGTGGAGCCTGACTGCACCCTGCTGGATCCCCTGCCTTCCCTCCCAAATCTTGTCCAGTGTCCTGAGCCCCCTGCCCAAGCCCTGGCCCTTGGCTCTCAGTTCCATGGCCTGGCTCCTAGCTTGAGCTTCTAGTGTCCATTCTTCCTCCGAGATTTTCTGGTATTTGTCTAAGGGCCCCTAAATGGGGCCACTTCTCTGCTCCCCTTGGCTTCCTTGTAGTTCAATACCATATTGCAGAGCCACCTTCCTGTCCCTGTCCTTCCCTGCTCTCCCCTGGCCTGGGCCCTCCTCTAGGTCGCTTATCTGGGCTCCTTGCTGGGGTCCTAGCCCACACTCCACTCCCACCCATCCTGTGGCCCTTTAGGCTGTGTCCTCCTTAGGCCCTCCTATAGGTTCCATCTCTACCAGGCCCGCTTTCCTGATCCCCTTCTCAGGATACTCGCAAGGGCCAGGGGCTTGACCTTACCACTTGCCCCTGCAGGCTTCCTTTGGGAAGTAGCCCTGCCCTTTTGCAATATCATTTGGCCTCCCTCACCCTGGGCCCTGCTCCAGAACCCTGACTCTCTGCAGAGAATCTGGGCCTTCAGCCTTTCTCCCACTGTGCCACCCATTCCTCTTTCTCCACTCTCTCACCTCGCATCCATGTCCCTATTCATTCATCTAACCCCAGGTGGTAGCATTTGGCTCTTCATTACTGGATCCAGTTCCTAGTTTGGGCCCCTGGCCTCCCTTCTGGAGGACACTTTCCCTTCCCTTGTTTTCAGGCCTATTTTTACACACCCTATCCTCTGCCTCCCCTCTGTTCCACAGGTGCTATGATATCCTGGCAACAACGGGACCCTCACTTTCCCTTCTTCTCCCTAGCCTGATCTCCTTAAATGGTTCCTGGCTGCCAACCAATCACCCCCACAACCACCATATGCCAGGTATCCCCTCACAGTGGCCTCATTTGGTACAGGTCCCTCTCTAAGGATCTACTCACATGGGCAGAGGAGCCAAATTGGCTGGCCTCTGCACCCTTAAGCTTCCCTATAGGAAACTCAGGCCTGCCTCTTGCCTGAGTCCCTATTGCTGTCTGCACTTTGAGGCCTAGCAATTAACATGTGACTTGCTCCAACCCACACCTAAGAGATCCCCTCCCTTCCCTCCCCTGCCCTCTTGACATGCATGCTGCCCCTACCCCAACCCAGCCCTCCCTAACCCTGACCCTTTGCGCTTCAGTCCCCAGGCCTGGGCACTCACATGAGTCCCTGACAGTGTTCCTCATGTCACTTGGCTTAGCATGGAGTCTCTTTCTGTTGGGTTTGACCTGGGTTCTTGGGACTGCAAGCTTGCTCCCCTACGTGCCCGTTACCCTTTTCTCTGTCTCCTGGTCCTTGCAAAGCCCTTTCTCCCCTTCCCCTCATGCTTTCCACTGGTGCTTGCAGTTCTTCATTCATGGCCGGACATGTGGGTCCTTTGCCTGGGCACCTGGCTTGGGTCGTGGAACTTGCTCCTTCACACACCCACCAAGACCCCCCACTGTGCCCTCTCCTCACCCTCCTTGTGGCCCCCTTCTCTTGCCAGGCCTACTTTGCCATGTCCCTGTCCCTGAAATTTTTCTGTGCCCAGGCACCTTATGGGAAATGCAGTCTTTTCCCTTGCCTGGGCCCCTTGCTCTCTCTGGGCCTTTGGTCCTGCACCTGGAACACAGACAACTGGCATTTACACTGGGCCAGGAACCTACTTGCCACCTGCTGGATTCCCGTCCATCCCTCCAAGGTCTTGTCCACTGTCCTGTGCCCCCTGCCCAAGCCCTGGCACTTGGCTTTCCATTCCATGGCCTGCCTCCTCACTTGAGCCCATGGATACCCTTCTTGCTCCTTGCTTCCCTGGGCTCGCACTGCAGGCCTCGCTTGGGCCAGTTCCATGCTCCCCTTGGTTTCCTTGAACCTCAGAACTCTATTGTCACCCACCTTCCTGGCCCCACCCTTCACTGCCCTTTCCTGGCCTGGGCTTTCCTGTTGGTCGCTAGGGTGGGCTCCTTTCGGGAGTCTTGGATCACACTCCATCAACACCCTTCCTCTGCCATTTCACTCTGTAACCTTCTTCATTCCTCCTGCTGTCCCTGTGTCTGCTGGGCCCATTTTCAAGATCCCTTTCCCAGGATGCTCACCAGGTACAAGTGAATGGAAATGGGCATTTGGACGTGTGGGCTCCCTTTGGGAAAACATAGCTCTGCCCCTTGCCTGCGCCCTTTGGACTCTCTCACCCGGGCCCTGCTCCTCGATCCTGACACCCAGCAGTGAACCTAAGCCTTGACCCCTCCTCTAGCTGCACCGCCCACTACCCTTGCTCCCCTTTCTCTAACACCAACTCTGTATTTTCAAGGGTCCCAGGACCAGGTCTTGATACTTGGCTCCCCATTCTTGGGCCTGGCTCCTTGCAGGAATTCCCAGGACCGTGTCCCTATTCCTTGACTTCAGGCCCCATGCTTGGCCCCACTCCTGTGCCTCCCCTCTGTTCCCCTTGTATTCTGGTATTCTGTCATTGCCAGGACCCTCTCCTACCCCTGCTTCACCCTAGCCTGGTCTGCTCCAATTGTTGCTGGCTCCCCTCTGACACCCCCCCAATCTTGGACCAAAGGTATCCCTCTCATTGCACTCCTTTGGTCCTGGTCTCCCTCTCAGGATCTACTCACCTGGGGAAGAGGAGTGGAATTGGCTGGCCTCTAGGCCCTGAAGAATCCCTATGGGAAACATAGCCCTGCCCCTCTCCTGGGCCCCCTTTGCCACCCAAACTTGACAACTGGTAGTGGACTTTGTACTAGTGATGACCTTGTTCTGGGAAATCTCCTGCCTTCCCTCTCCTGCCCTCTAGCCTTGCAAGCTGCCCCTAAACCAATCTATCCCTTCCTCACCCTAAGCCTTCACCCTACAATCCCCTGACCTGTCTGCCAGCCTGAGCTCCTTATTCATTACTGGGTTTGCATTGCTTTCTGTGGTATCTCTTCCTGTAGTGTCTGACCTGTGATCCCCTTGATTTGGGCCCCTTTCTAGCTCCCCTCTGTGCCCTCTGGGAGTCCTTCTACCTCCATGCTTCCCTGGGCTTGAACTGTAGGCCTTCCTAGGGCTGCTTCCCCAATCCTCTTGGCATCCCTGCAACTCACAACCCTAGTGCAGCCTCTGCCTTCATGGCCCCACCCTTCCCTGCTCTCCCCTAGCTTGTGCACTCCTCTAGGTTCCTAGCCTGGTCTTTTTACTGCTGTCCTGGCCTATACCCCACAAATACCCTTCTTCCAGAACTTCATGATATGCCCTCCTTCAGCCCTCCTATTGTCCTTGTCCCTGCTGTGCTCCTTTTCCAGATCCTTTTCCCAAGATGCTCAACAGAGCCAAAGGATAGAACTTAGATGTTTGGCGCTGCGGTCTTTCATTGGGAAAATGTAGCAGTACCCCTTGCCTGGGGGTTTTGGCCTCCTGCAGCTTGAGGACTGCTTCTCAATCCTGATAGCCTGAAGTGATTCTAGGCCTTGAGCTCTCCTCTCCCTGTGCCACCCATTCCCCTTCTTCCCCTTCCTCCCCAAATACAGCCACAGCCAGGAGAGAGGGGACTCGCCCTTCCAGAAGGGAGACCACTCTCACCTGGTTGTAGGGGGAGCTGCTAAAACCCAACAGCCAGGGTAGAGAGGACTCCCTCTTCCATGCGGAGACCCCTCCCACCTCAGTGTAGGGGGAAGCTCCTATACTGCTTGGGGGGGCAGGAAGCTCTTATACTGCTGCAGCCAGGGTACAGGGCACTCACCACTATAGGCGAAAGACCCCTCAAATCTGGGGGTTGGCGGGAGCTCAAATCGTCCACAGCCAGGGTAAAGGCGACTCGCCCTCCAGGTGGGAGACCCCACCCACCTGGGTTTTGGGAGGAGCTCATATACTACCACAGCCAGGGTAAAAGGTATTCACACTTCCAGTCCCCTCTACCCTGGCTAACTTGGTATACAAGCTCCCTGCAACCCCCAGGTGTGAGGGGTCTCCTTCCTGGAAGGGCGAGTCTTGTCTACCCTGACTAGGGCTGTATATGAGACCCCCAATGAATACCTAGGTTGGAGGGGTCTCCAGATGGGTGAGTTTCCTCTACCTTGGCTGCGGAGGTTTACTAGATCCCTCCAATGTACAGTTGAGAGGTGTCTCCAGCCTGGAGAAACGAGTCCCCTGTACTCTGGCTGAAGCTGTATAATAGGTACCTTTAACAGCTAGGTGGGATGGATCTCCCAACTGGAGTGGCATATACCCTATACCCTGGCATCGATGGTATAGGAGCTACCCCCGGACACCCTGGTAGGAGGGGTCTCTCACCTGGATTGGCAAGTCCTCTCTACCCTGGCTTAGGTGGTATACGAGCTCCCGATGACACCCAGGTGGGAGGGGTTTCCTGAGTAGAGCAGGGAGTCCCCACTACCCTGGCTGTAGTGGTATAAGAGCTCCCCCCCACACACACAGGTGGCAGGGGTCTCTTGCCTGGAATGTCGAGTTCTCTATTCCTGGCTTTTGCTGGTATATGAGATCCCCTGACAACTAGAGTTTAGGGGTTTCCCCAATCATGGGGCAAGTCCCCTCTCTCCTGGCTGGAGCACTATATGAGACACCCCCCATAGCAAGATGGGAGGGGTCTCTTGCTTGGAGGAGAGTACTCTGCATCATGGCTAATGCAGTATAGAAGCTCCAGGACACCCAGGAGGGAAGGGTCTCCAGCCTGGAGGTGCAAGTCACCTTTACCCTGGCTAAGGTGGTATACAAGCTCCCTGTGACACCCAGGTTGGAGGGGTCTCCCAAATGAAGGATTGAGTCCCCTTTTCCCTGGCTGAAGTGCTGCACTACCTTTCCATAACACCCAGGAAGGAGGGTTCTCCCGCCTGTAGGCATGAGGTCCCTCTACATTGGTTGTGGCAGTAAAGGAGTTTCCCCAACACCCAGGTGGGAGTGTCTCTTGCCTGGAGGGGCTAGTCCCCTCTACCCTGGCTGCAGCAGTATAGGTGCTACACCATACACCCAGGTGGGAGGGTCTCTGGCCTAGAGGGATGAGAACCCTCTACCTTTGCTGCTAAGGTATAAGAACTCCCCCGACAATCGGGTGGGACGGGTCTGTCGCCTGGAGAGGACTTTCCCATCTACCGTGGCTACAGCAGGATATGAGCTCCCCGGATACCCAAGTGAATGTGGCCTTCAACCATGGGGAAAGAGTCCCTGCTACCCTGCCCGCGGTTGCATAGTAGCCTCCCCCCCCCAGGATACCCAGGTGGGAGGGGACTCCCTCCTTGAGAGGCGAGTCTCCTCTCCCCTGCCTAGGGTGATATATGAATTTCCTCTGACAACCAGGTTGGATGGGTCTCTGCCTGGGGAGGTGAATACCTGGTACCCAAGCTGCTGCGATATAGCTTTCCCTGAGTCCCAGATGGGATAGATCTCCTGTCTGGAGGGGCAAGTCGACTCTACCCTGTCTAAGGTGGTGTACAAGCTCTCTGAGACACCCAGGTGGGAGGGGTCTCCCGCCTGCAGGGGTGAAACCCTCTGCCCTGACTGAAGTGGACTAGGAGCTTTTCCCGACACCCTGGTGGGAAGAGTCTCCCAACTGGAGGGGCGAGTCCCCTTTTCTCTGACTGCAGAGACATAAGAGCTCCCCCAACACCCAGGTGGGAGGGGTATGTCTCCTGGAGGGGCGAGTTTCTGCTACCCTAGCTGCTGAGGTATATGAGCCTCCCAGGCTGACACCAAATTGGGAGGGTTCTCCCGCCTAGAGTGGTGAGTCCACTCTATCCTGGATGTGTATGAACTGCCCTGACACCCAGGTTAGAGTGGTCTCTTGACTGGAGGGGTGAGTCCCCTCCACACTGGCTGCGGCGGTAAAGGAAGTCCCCCTGAACAACGAGGCAGGAGGGGTTTCCCATCTTGAAGGGCGATTCCCCTCAACCCTAGCTGCAGTGGTATAGGAGCTCCCCTGACCCCCATGACACCCAGTTGGGAGGGGTCTCCCGCCTGGAGCAGCGAGTCCCCTTTACCATGTATGAGGATGTATACAAGCTAACCCAGATGCCCAGGTGGGCGTGGTCTCCAGCCTGGTGGGGCATTCTCCTCTACTTTGGCTGGTTTCCTATAAGAGCTCCCTGGACACCCAGGTGGGAAGGATCTCCCACCTGTAGGTTTGAGTCCCCTCTACCCTAGCTGCAGCCCTATTCCAGCTTCCCCCACAACCAGGTTGGAAGTGTCTCTAACTGGACAGGCAAGTCCTCTCTACCCTGGCTGCAGAGATATAGAAGCTCCCCCAAAACCCAGGTAAGAAGGGGTCTCCCCTGAAGTGGCAAGTCCCTGCTACCCTGGCTGTGGCTGTATAGGAGTCCCACCCCCCAACACCCAAATGGGAGAGGTCTTCAGCCTGTACAGGCTAGTCCCCTGTACCTGGGCTGTGGAGGTATACAAATTTCCACAGATTCCCAGGTTGGATGGGTCTTCCGCCAGGAGGGGAGACTAATGTCTACCATAGCTGCTGGTGTATATGAGCTCCCATGACACCCAGGTGGGAAGGGTCCCCCCATAATGGGGTGAGTCTCCTTACCATGGCTGCAGAGGTATAAGAGCTCCACCCACATCCAAGTGGAAGGGGTCTTCCACCTGAAGGGGCAAGTATGCTCTACGCTGGCTGCAGCAGTATAAAAGCTTCCTCTGACAACCAGGTGAGAGAGGTCTCCCGCCTTCAGTGGTGAGTCCCCTCTAATTTGCTGTGGCTGGGTATGAGCTACCCAAAACATCCAGGATGGAGGAGTCTCCCTCATGGAGGGGCCAGTCCCCTCTATTCTTGCTGAGGTGGTATGGGATATCCCTGCTACACCCATGTTAGAAGGGTCTCTTGATTGGAAGGGCGAGTACCCTTTACCCTGGCTGTGGCAGTATTCAAGCTCCCCCCCACAACCATGTGGGAGGAGTCTCCCACCGAAAGTGGCAGTCCCCTCTACCCTGGCTGTGACAAGATACAAGCTCCCCTGATACCTAGGTGAGAGGGATCTCCGGCCTGGAGCAACAAGTCCCCTTTACCCTGGTTGCAGAAGTATATAAGCTACCTCAGACACCCAGGGGGCAGGGGTTTCCTGCATGGAGGGGCAAGTTCCCTCCACCATGGCTAAGGCTGTATACAAGCTCACCCTAACCCAAAGCACAGGTGACGGGGATCTTTCGCCTGCATAAGAGAGTTCCCTCTACCCTGGATGCGCGGTATAGTAGCTACCCCCACACCTAGGTTAGAGGGTTCACTTGACTGGAAAGGTGAGTCCCCTTTACCATGGCTTCAGCAGGATTGGAGCTTCCCCTGACACCCAGGTGGGAGGGGTCTCGCACCTGGAAGGTCGAGGCCACTCTACTTTGTCTGGTGCCCTATAAGGGCTCCCTGGACACCGAGGTGGGAGGGATCTTCCACCTACAGGAGCAAACCCCCCTACCCTGGCTGTCTCATTATAGGATCTCCCCAGACACCCTGGTGGGAAAGGTCTCTCCCCTGGAGGGGTGAGTCCCTGCTACACCGGCTGCAGCAGTATAGGAGCCACACACACACACACACACACACACACACGAAGGAGGGGTCTCCCGCTTGGAGAAGTGAGTTGCCTCTATCATGCTTGATGGGGTATATGAACTCCCATGATTCCCAGGTGGGAGGGGTCCCCCACCTCAAGGGGCAAGTTCCCTCTACCTTAGCATTGGAGGTATATGAGCTCCACATGACACCCATGTGAAAGGGGTCTTCCACCTGGAGGGGTGAGTATGCTCTACACTGGCTACAGCAGTATACAAGCTTCCCCTGACATTCAGGTGGGAGTTTTCTCCTGCCTTCTGTGGTGAGTCTCCTATACCCTGGATGTGGCAGTGTATGAGCTCCCCCAGATACCTAGGATGGGAAGGGTCTCTCCTCTGGAGGGGAGTGTCCCTGCTACCCTGGCTGCCGTGTTATACAAGCCCCCTCTAACACCCAGGTAGGAGGGGTCTCCCGCCTAGACTAGTGAGTTCTCTCTACCCTGGCTGGGGTGGTATAGGAGCTCCCCTGACACACAGGTGTGTGTCTCAAATAGAGGGGTGAGTTCATTCTACCTTGACTGCAGCTGTATAGGAGCTCCCCCCACCATACCCAGGTGGGAAGTTATCCTGCCTGGAGGGTCTAGTTCCCTCTCCCATGGCTTTGACGATATAAGAACTCCTCCTGACTCTCAGGTGGGAGGGGTCTCCTGCCTGGAAGGGCGAGTCCCCAGTACCCTGGCTTCAGTGGTATAGGAGCTCCCCTGGACACCAAGGGGAAAGGGGTCTCCCACTCGTGTTGGGTGAGTATCCTCCAGCATGGCTTTGTCAGTATAAGAGCTCCCCCTGAAACCCAGGTAGGAAAGGTATTCCGCCTGGATTGGAGAGTCCGCTCTCCTTTGGCTGCAGTAGTGTAGAAGCTCCCACAGATACCCAGGTGGGAGAGGTTTCACGACTGGAGGTGCGAGTTCCCTCTACCCTGGCAGTATATGAGCTCCCCAGGACATCCATGTGGTAGGGGTCTCCCATTTAGACGAGTAAGTCCCCTCTACCCTGGCTGCAGTGCTACATGAGCTCCCTCTGACACCCAGGTGGGAGGCTTTTTGCTTCTGGACAGGTGAGTCCCCATTTTGTTGGCTGCAGCGGTATAGGAGCTCCACTGGACACCCACATGTGTGGAGTCTCCCACATGGAGGGGCAAGTCCCCTCTACCCTGGCTGTGGTGGTATACAAGTTCCCTCCTGACACCCTGGTGGGAGTGGTCTCCCACCTGCAGTGGTGAACCCCTCTACCCAGGCTTTGGTAGTATAGGAGCTTCTGCTAATACCCAGGTGGAGGGGTCTCTTGCCTAGAGTGGTGAGTCCCCTCTACCCTGGCTTTGGCAGTGTATAATCTACCCCAGACACCCAGGTGGGATGGGTCTCCAGCATGGAGCAGTGAGTACCCTCTATTCAGGCTGAGGTGGTATAGGATCTACTTCCAACACACAGGGTACAGGGGTCTCTTGACTGGAAGGGCGAGTCCCCTATTCCCTGTCTGCTTCAGTCTTAGAGTTCCTCACCTGGATCAAGGAGTCCCCTCTACACTGGCTGAGCAGGTGTACCAGCGACCCGAGAAACCCAGGTTGGAGGGGTCTCCTGCCTGGAGGGGCGAGTCCCTTCTATTCTGGCTGCTGTGTTATACGAGATCCCCCCAAATACTCAGATGGGAGGGGTCTCCAGCCTGATGGGAGTGTCTCCTCTTTCCTGGCTGCAGTAGTATAGTAGCTATCCCAGACACCCAGGTTGGATGGGGCTCTCACTTGGAGGGGCGAGTCCCTTCTACTCTGGCTGCTTCATTAAAGGATCTCCCCCTGACATCTAGGTGGGAGGGTCTCTGGCCTGGAGAGGGGAGTCCCCTCTACCCTGGCTGTAGTGGTATAGGAGCTTCCCTCAACGCCCAGGTGGGAGGGGTCTCCCGCCAAAGCAATGATTCCCCTCTACCCTGGCTGTGGCAGTATACAAGCTCTCCCAGACACCCAGTTAGGACGGGTCTCCCTCATGGAGGGGCAAGACCCCACTACCCTGGCTGGAGCAGTATATGAGCTGCCCCCAAACACTCAGGTGGGAGGGTCTCCTGCCTGTAGGGGTGAGTCTCCTCAATCCTGGCTGTAAGATTATAAGAGCCCCCTCTTACCCCCAGGAGGGAGGGGTCTCATCTCTGGAGGGTCGAGTTCTTTCTACCCCAGCTGCAGCTGTATATGAAACACACCACAGCAGATACCCATGTGGGATGTGTCTTCTGCCTGGAGGGGAGTGTTCCCTCTACCATGTTGTGGCTGTAGAGGAGTTTCCGACACACACAAACACCCAGGTGAGAGAGGTCTCCTGCCTGTAGGGATGAGTCCTCTCTGCCCTGAATGGTGCAGTAATCAATCTCCTGCGACACCCAGCGGGAGAGGTCTCCTGATTGAAGGGCCGAGTCCCCTCTACCCTGGCTGCGGAGGTATAGGAGCACACTCAGACACTCAGGTGAGAGGGGTCTCCCCTTGGAAGGGCAAGTCTGCTCTATATTTGCTGCAGCGGTAGAGGAACTCACCCTGATACTCGGATGGGAGGGGTCTCCCGCCTAGATGTGGGATTCCCTTCTACCCTGGCTGCTTTAGTATAGTAACTCCCCTGACACCCATTGGGAGGAGTCTCCTGCCAGGAGGCTAGAGTCCTCTGTATCTTGCTTCAGCGTTATAGAGCTCTGCAGGACAACAGGTGGAAGGGTCTCCCATCTAGAGTGTGGAATTTCCTCCACACCGCTTTCGGCCCAATAGGAGCTCCCCTGACACCAATGTAGGACAGCCTGGAGGGGGTAGTCCACTCTTCCCTGGCTGCTGCCATATAGGAGCGCCCCACAACATCCAGGTGAGAGGAGTCTCCTGCCTGAAGGGGAAAGTACCCTCTACCATGTATGCTGTGGTGTAAGAAGTGCCCCTTATAACCAGGTGGGAAATGTTCCTGCCTGGAGGGGTGAGTACCCAATACCCTGGTTACAGGGGTATACTAGCTCCACCCCCCACACCCAGGTAGGAGGGGTCTTCCCTCTGGAGGGTCAAGTCTGCTTTACCCTAACTGCAGAGATATAGGAGCTGCATCCGCACACACAGAAGTGGGAAGGTCTCCCGCCTATAGGGGCTAGTCCCCTCAACACTGGCTGCAGTGGTATAAGAGCCCCCTCCTACCTTCAGGACGGAGGGGTCTTCCGCCTGGATTGGGGAGTCACTGGTACCCCAACTGTATATGAACCCGCCCTCGCCAGACATCCCTGTGTGAAGTGTCTTCAGCCTGGCGGGGCGACTGCCCTCTACCCTGGCTAAGGCGGTATTGGAGTTACCCCCATTTCCAGGTTGGAGGTGTCTCTCACCTGGAGGTTCGAGTTGCCTCTACCCTGACTGCTGGGGTATATGAGCTCCACCTTATAGCCAGGTGGGAGGGTACTTCCACCTGGAGGGGCAATTCCACTCCACCCTGGCTGAAGCGCTATTCCAGCTCCATCTGACACGCAGGTGGGAGGGGTCTCCCGTCTAGAGGGGTTACTCCCCTCTACCCTGAATAAGGGGGTGTATCAGCTCTCCCAGGCACCCAGGTGGGAGAGTTCTCAGGCTTGAATGGGTGAATCTCCTCTATTCTGACTGCTCTGTTATACAAGCTCCACCCCCACACAGATGGAATGGTTCTCCCGCCTAAAGGGTAAGTCACCTCTATTCTGGCTCCAGTGATATACTAGATTTTCCTGACACACGGGTTGGATGGATCTCTCGACTGGAGGGGAGAGTCTCCTCTACCCTGGCTGCAATGGTATAGGAGCTTCCCCCTACAGCCATGTGGGATGGGTCTCACACCTGGAGGGGAAAGTTTTCTCTCCCCTGCCTAAGGCCAATACAAGAGCCCCCATAGACACAGGCGTGAGTGGCCTTCCTCATGGACAGGCGAGTCCTCTCTGCCCTGGCTAAGGTGGTATACAAGCTCCCTGCTAAACCCAGGTGAGAGTAGTCTCATGCCTGGTGGGGCAAGTCCCCAGTAACCTGGCTGCAGCCATATAAGAGCTCCACCTCCCACACCCATATGAGATATGTCTCCTGCCTGGAGTTGCTAGTTCCCTCTACATTGGCTGCAGGTGTATAAGAGCTGCCTCTGACATCAAGATGGGTGGAGTCTCTTGCCAGGAGGGGCGAGTCCACTCTACCCTAGCTGCTGCAGTTTAGGAGTTCCCATGAAAACCAGGTTTGAGGAGTCTCCCACCTGGTGAGTAGTGTCCCCTCTACACTGCCTGAGGTTATATAGGAGCTCCCATGGAAACCCAGATCTCACGGCTGGAGTCCCCTCTACGCTAGCTACAGCAGCATAAGACCCCCTGAAACCCAGATGGGAGGGTTCTCCCACCTGCAGGGGCAAGTTTTCTCTACGCTGTCTGTGGCTCTATAGGAGATCCCTCTGACACACAGGTGGGAAGGGTCTCCCGACTGGAGTAGCGAGTCCCCTCTTCCATGGCTGTGGAGGTATACAAGCTCCCTCAGACACCCAGGTGGGAGAGGTCTCCCACATGGAGCGGTGAGTCTCCTCTATACCGTCTGTGGCAGTTTATGAGTTCCCCCTGACACCCTGGTGAGAAGGGTCTTTAGCCAAGAAGTACAAGTACATTCTACTGTGGTTTTGGTGCTTTATGAGCTCCCACATACAGCCAGGTTCGAGAGGTCTCCACCCTGGATGGGCGAGTCTCCTCTACACTGGCTAAGGTGGTATACAGGTTCCCCATGACACCCAGGTGGGAGGGTTCTCCTGCCTCCAAGGGCGAGTCCCCACTACCCTGGCTGCAGTAGTGTATGAGCTCCCCCCTACCCAGGTGTGAGAGTCTCCCACCTGAAGGGGCAAGTCCCCTCAACACGGACTCCAGGGGTAAAAATGCCCCCTCCTTCCCCAAGGAGGGACAGATCTTCCTGGAGGGGTGAGTTTGCTGCTACCCAGCTACAGTTGTATACAAAACCCCCTCGCCAGACACTCATGTGGGAGGGGTCTTTGGCCTGGAGGGAAAGTCCCCTCTACCCTAGCTAAGGCTGTATAGAAGTGACCCTCATTCCCAAGTGGGACGTGTCTCTGGCCTGGAAGTGCAAGTCGCCTCTACCCTGGATGCTGGGGTATATAAACTCCACCTGACATCCAGGTTGGAGGGATCTGCTGAGAGCCATAGCTGAGTCCGAATGATGCATGACATTTTTGCCAGTAAAGAGTGGTTGAGAAGTGAAGCCAGCAGGCAGTTGGGATGATGATGGTTATGTTGAACTGTGTATGTTAGACCCCTGCTCTCTGCCTGGGCCTGCTGCTTTGGAGTTCTTGCTACTTTGGAGTTCTCGTGTGGGTTCCCAGAGAGTTCCCATTGGTTGGGGAAGTGCTGGAGGAGGGATTTCCAGTTGGAGTGTGGTTCCAGGAGGAGCCACATGGTGTTCGGAATAGTTTCTGAGGAGCATGTGTGGAGTGTGCTGGTGGAGTTCAGAAATAAAGTTAGTTCCTGCGTCAGTGGCTCTTGTGATTTGTGCCCAGCCAGACTGCGGCAATTGGTGGCCCTTGCAGGGAACGTCTGAGGGTAAGTGATAAGGTAAATTGCTTGCCCCTGAGGGAAGGCGAGAGAATGGGTGACCATTTCAAAAAAAATGTGTTCTTTTTTGATTTGTTATGTTTTTGTTTCAAGCTCCCAATCCCTAGAACTTTTACAGGCAAACTGGGAAAAATGGTTGGCTCAAGGTTTGAAGTTTTTCACCCCTGAGAAAGAGATAGAAATAGATTGCAAATGCACATGTCAACAAAATAGGAAAATTGATACAACATTTTTTTGTTCCGTTTCTGTTTCATTCTATTTCGGTTTTGTTTTGTGTTATCTTGTTGGGTTGTGTTATTTTATACTAGATTAGAAATTAGTAAAAAACATACTGAAAGAGTGTTAAGTAAATTATTAGCGGTTCAGACCATGGAGAAAGACATTTTAGATCAAGTAAAAGATAAGGTCACTAGCTAGTCAGATAGAGGAAGAAAATTTAAAGGGAGAAACAGCTATGGGGGGAAGCTAAAACAGGAGGCTGCTACTAACTCTGTTCTATCACCAGAGGGCAATATTCAACCAACAGCTCCACCTATGGAGACAGCTGAGTGGCCCTCAACACCCATAGTTGATAGATGGGATCCAGAGACAGGACTTCTAAGATTAGCATGCCCTGTACTTGAGCAGGCAGGAGGGCAGCAAATTCACCATGCATTAGATTTCAAAACAGTGAAGAAGTTAAAGGAGGCTGTAACAACCTATGGTCCCCAAGCACCCTCCACTGTAAGCATGGTTGAATCCATTACCAAAATGGACATGACTCCAGCAGACTGGGCTAGCATGTGAAAATCTGTGCTAAATGGAGGACAATATTTGTTATGGAAGGTTGCCAATGAGGAATTTTGCACAGAGACAGGTTACCCTCAAAGAAATCTAGATATGTTGTTAGGAAAATGACCTTATGAGGGTCAATGGCAACAAATTGAACATGATCCTGCTATATATTCACAAATTGCTGCAGATGCAGTTAGGGCATTGAAGACTTTACAGGGACATGGAAATTTACAAGGTCACTTATCTAAGGTAATACAGGGAGTTAATGAACCTTATGCTGAATTTGTAGATAGGCTTATTCAAACAGCTACCAGAGTTTTTGGGGATACAGAACAAGCAATACCATTAAAAAAAAAAACAAAAAAAAAACTGGCTTATGAGCAAGGAAATCGTTGGTGCAGAGAGGTCATTAGACCATGGAAACATGGAGATTTAAACACATATATTAAATTATGTAGAGACATTAATGAACAAGAGCAAGTCTTGGAAGCTGAAGTACAACAGGCTTTAGATGCCAGACCAAAAACTTGCTACAATTGTGAACAAACAGGACATTTTAAAAGGAATTCCCCATAGGAGGAGTGTTTAGCAAAGCTGGGTATCAAAGGAGTAGAATACCGGGTATTTTCCCACGATGCTGTAGAGAGACATTGCACTATTCAATGCAGTTCTCAAACCACCATAGAGGGTACTCCATTATCAAAAAATGGACAAGGACCAGGTGTTTACCCACAATACCATAGAGAAAGGCATCAGTCTCCATTGCCCAAAAATGGACAGGGGGGCCCAATGCTCTGGGGCCCACGACCACAAATATATGGGGCACTGGAGGAACCCAGAAACACCATGGAGGAACCCAGCAACACCATCAGAGTAGTGCCCAGGACACATTATCCATCAGATCTCTCATCAGACGAACCAGAGGGAGTGCAGGTTTGGACATCTGTGCCTCCACCAGAGCAGTACTAACTCCAGAGATGGGAGTTCAAATCATTCCCACAGGAGTAAAAGGGCCTCTTCCCCAAGGAACTGTAGGCTTACTGTTAGGACGCAGTTCTTCTACTCTATAAAGACTTATGATAAGTCCTGGGATAATTGATCCCGATTATGAAGGCGAAATAAAAATTATAGCTAATTCTCCAAAGGGTATATCAGTAATTTCACCAGGAGATATAATAGCACAGTTATTAATAATACCCAGCCTACATGATAAATTTTCTAGTAGTACTATAGAAAGAGGTTCCAGGGGATTAGGCTCCACAGGTGTAGATTGGGCTATGCTGTCTTTAAATTTAGATTCTCACCCAATACTAAAACTAAATATTCAAGGACAGGAATTTAATGGGCTACTGAATACAGGTGCAGACCTTAGCATCATATCTCATCAAGAATGGCCAAAACATTGGCCATTACAACAAGCCAATCAAACGCTTTGAGGCCTAAGAGTGGCAACCAATCACCATAGAAGTGCAATGGTATTAGATTGGAAGGATCCTGAAGGATGTGAAGGAACTATACAGCCATATGTATTGGATCATCTTCCTATAAATTTATGGGGACGAGGTGTCCTAGATCTATTAGGTTTGACATTAACAAATAACATCAATCCTAATGCTACCACTATTAGGGCTAGTCAAGGTTTTAGGAAAGAAAAAAAGATTAGGAGAACAAGAAAAAGGTAGAGCAGCACCAATTAAAATAGATCAAGGAATAAATAGACATGGATTGGGTTTTCAGAAGGGGTCACCGTGACAATAAAAATTACTTGGAAATCAGAAAGACCAGTATGGCTTCCTCAGTGACCCCAGACTAAAGAAAAGATACAAGCAGCACATGACCTGGACAAACAACAATTAGCGGACGGACATATACAACCTTCCATATCTCCCTATAATACTCCCATTTTTGTCATTAAAAAGAAATCTGGTAAATGGAGATTATTGCAAGAATTAAGAGCCATTAATAATGAGATGGTTATTACGGGACCTGCTCAATCCGGGATTCCTCAATGGTCTGCTTTGCCAAAAACCTGGTATGTTTTAGCTATAGATATCAAAGATTATTTTTTTTTCAATTCCAATTCATCCTGAGAATAGTCCACGTTTTGCATTTACTATCCCTGTACTAAATCATGAAGGTCCGGATCAGAGATATGAATGGAATGTACTCCCTCAAGGGATTGCTAACAGCCCAACTATGGGTCAAATTTATGTTATCAAAACAATCCAGCCACTTAGAAATCAAAATCCTGAACTACAAATATTTCACTATATGAATGATGTACTATTAGCACATAAAGATAAAAACACATTACTAGAATGTTATGCCACACTTACAAATTTATTAAAAATTATAATCTAGAGATAGCAATAGATAAAGTACAATTAAATTTTCCAATTAATTATTTGGGAGTTCTATTATCCTCAACCGTGGTCTGTCCACGAAAAATTCAAATACGAGTAGATCAACTCAAATCACTTAACGAATTTCAAAAGTTATTAGGAGACATAAATTGGATAAGGCATTATCTAGGCATACCAACAGGAGAGTTGGGACCTTTATTTGATATCCTAAAAGGTCCATCAGATTGAAATTCATACTGCATGTTAACGCCTGAAGCAAGAAAGGCATTAAAAATTATTGAAACATATATGGAAAATATGCACTTGGATAGAATTTATATAAGTTTGCCTTTATGATTTATTGTAATAAGAACCAAAAATATTCCTACAGGATTATTTTTGCAAAAATGTCCATTTTGTGGATACATTTATCTTATTCTCCTAACACTCTTCTTACTAGGTATCCTGAGGTTTGTAGGACAATTAATACTCAAAGGAATAAAAGCAGCAAAGGGAGTGTTTGGAATTTCTCCCAATAAAATTATTATCCATATACTATGGATCAAATTGATGAGTTAGCTAATGAGTTAAATAATTGGGAAATAATCATGTATAAATCTAAGGTTTCATTTGATAATCACTTACCATCTAATCCTTTATTGTCTTTTTGGTCTTCACATCCTGTAGTTTTTCCAAAAATGACAAGAAAGACACCTATCCTGAATGCTCCATATATATTCACTGATGGGTCAAATAATGGTACAGCAGCAGTACTTACCCCTGATCAAACTTATACATTTTTAGTACCCAAACAATCAGCTCAAAAGGTATAGCTTAATGCAGTTTTACAAGCTTTTGTGATGTTTAAAGATTCTGTACTTAATTTATTTTCTGATAGTCAGTATCCCTTGAAGATCTTGGTAGGATTTCTGCTTCCTCTACTCTTTTCTCTTTGTTTTCCACTATACAAAGTATAATCTGGTACAGAAAAGATCCATTTTTTATAGGACATATCAGGGCACATACAGGATTGCCTGGAGCCCTTTCTTTGGGCAATGATTTTCACATGACATACATATTTTCTCTACACAAGAAGAAGCTACAAATTTTCATAAAATGTTCCATGTCAATGCTAATACTTTACAAAAGCATTGTAAAATAACTAAGGAACAAGCTAGACAAATAATAAAACAATGTCAAAATTTTGTGACATTTTTACCACAAGTTACTCTTGGAGTCAATCCTAGATGATTGATACCTAACCATATTTGGCAGATGGACATCACACACTTGCCAGAATTTGGAAAATTAAAATATTTGCATGTTACTGTTGATAATTCTTCCGGATTTTTGATGGGCTCCCTTCAGGCTAGAGAAAAAACTTTAGATATTATAGCTCATTGCTTACAAAATTTTGCCACTGTGGGTGTTCCAAAACAGTTAAAACAGATAATGGTCCTGGTTATACTTCTACCTCTTTTAACAATTTTGCTCATCATTTGTCATTAGTCATATAAGAGGAATCCCATACAATCCACAGGGACAAGGCATAGTTGAAAGAGCTCATCAAACTATTAAAATGTACTTATAAAAGCAAAAAAGAGGGAATTGGAAAGGGGTATATATATCCCCCCAAAATAAACTTAAAATAATGCTTTTTACTCTAAACTTATAAAATTTGGATTCATCAGGGCTTAGTGCTTCAGAAAGGCATATGTGTTCAAAAAATGTACATAAGCCTAAGGTACTTTGGAAGGATATTCCAACAGGACAATGGAAATGTCCTAACCCAATGATTGTCTGGATTTGGGGTTCTGTTTGTGTGTTTCCACAGGGAGAACAGCAGCCAATTTGGATTCCAGATAGACTAACCCAAGCGATTTCTACAGACCAAAAAGAAGATGATTTGACTCAAATTCATAACAGCTGATATCCAGAGCTCCAGCTTGGCTATTCTTACATCTGTGTCAGTGATTCTCCCACACATGGAGGCTAATGAATTATGAACACCATTAAAGCTATTTTAAATGTAAAAAACCTTGAGGCTTGCTTGTGGGAATACCCTCAGACCCATATGCAAGTTATAGGAAAAGGATGGGATATCCAAATAAGAGTCAAACCCAAGTGGTAACCAGGATGCTTTTTTTCAATATCTGTTTTATTATTGCCTTTTCCCACATCATGAAGTTCTATTTTATTTTTTGAGCTCATACAGACCTATGTTAATGTTTTTCTGATCACATTTATTTTTTGACTGTGGAGTTTTTAAACATTGCAATGGAGATTTCACCTGTGTAAAGCTATAAGGCCTTTACTATTGTCTTCTGTGTTGTACGTTATGTGTGCACACTTGTGTTTTGTGTTGTATGTATGTGCCTATGTCCGTATATCATATATGAGGAGCGTTCATGTAAAAATGGATCCGAATTTTTTTATTCACGTGACTTAAATGGTTTAATTTGAATTGGGTAAACAGATGTTGAGGATTGTTTTAAATATGTGAACAGAAAAGGAGGTTAACAGATCTGTTTGTTTACTTACACCTTTCCTGTTCATTATATTTAATAATTGTCTTCAGGATAATGTAAATTGTTCAGAAAATTGTTTTCTTAGTACCTATTGGAATGTTACATAGTTTTTTTAGCCATTATTGCCAGAATTCCTACCTTCATCCCAGTGCCGGTGAAGACAAAGACAATACCAAACTACAGCTTCCTCAATAGCTATCACAGTAAACTGTATAAACTGATGCATCAATGAATAATAACTCAGCAATTAATGCTTAATCAAGGAGTCGATTTACTTTGGGAAGAAACGGACATATTGATAGATTCCTCTGCTTTGAAATGCTTGCAGAACTTGCCTGGACTATGTATCACTTGCATACATTCTGAACTGTCTGTTGGTGTAGCAAATTGTAGTAGTGTTGGCTTATCATTGCAGATGGTGTCACCGGTGGTACAATTTTTCCAAAGGACCCATCAATTGGCTTGGTGTCATAGCATTTCTGTATCCTCATCCCTTATGCTAGTGATGGTATAAAATTTGGGGGCCAACAGAGGTGAGGCAAAGAACCTCACCCCCCCACACTGGTGAAAAGCCAAATTTGGGGGCCAACAGAGGTGAGGCAAAGAACCTCATCCCCCCCCCACTGGTGCAAAGGCCTATCCACAAGTATGGCTGTATGCTGGACCGGTAGTCAGTGACAGGTATGATCCAATTGCAGTGGTACCAACCTAAGAGAGGAGGCTGACGCCTTGAGGTCAGCTCATCCGATGATGGGTAAGAACCATATGTAGTATTGGACAACATAACAGGCACTGTCCCTAAAGCACATTGCTTGTTGTTTAATTAACCAGAAGGGGGGAGATGTTGAGAGCCATAGCCGAGTCCGAATGATGCATGGCATTTTTGCCAGTTCGGAGTGGTTGAGTGGTGAATTCAGCAGGCCGTTGGGATGATGATGCTTATGTTGAGCTGTGTATGTTACACCCCTGCTTTCCGCCTCAGCCAGCTGCTTTGGAGTTCTCGCTACTTTGGAGTTTTCGAGGGGATTCCCAGAGAGTTCCCATTTTTGGGGGAAGTGCCGAGGAGGGACTTCCGGTTGGAGTGTTGTTCCAGGAGGAGCCGCATGGCGTTTCAGGATAGCTCCCAGGAAGCTTGTATGGAGTGTGCTGGTGGAGATCATAAATACAGTTTGTTCTTGTTTCAATGGTTCCTGATTTGTGCCCAGCCAGACTGGGGCAGGGATATTTTGCCCAGAGGGGTGAGTCACACTCAAACCTGGCTGCAGAGGTATACATTTCCCCCAGACACCCAGGTTGAAAGGGTTTCCCACATAAAGGGGTGAGTCCCCTGTATCCTGGCTGCTGTGGTATAGGAGCTCCCCTGACATTGAGGTAAGAGGAGTCTCCTTCCTGGAGGGGAGGTCCCTTAAACTCTTCCTGCAGCTGTATAGGAGCTCACCTGGACATCCAGTTGGAAGGAGTTTCCCGCCTAGAGGGGAGAGTCCCCTCTACCATGGCTGTGGTGGTGTATGAGCTCCCACAGACATCCAGGTGAGACTGGTCCCCAGCCTGGAGGGACAAGTTCCATCCTTCCTGGATGTGGCAGCATATGAGCTCCTCTGACACCCAGGTGGGAGGGATCTTCCGACTGGAGAGGCAAGTCCCCTCTACCCTGTCTTCTGCAGTATAGGAGCTCCCCTGACACCCAGGTGGGAGGTGTCTCCTGCCTAGAGTGGCAAGTCCCCACTACCCTGACTGTAGCGGTATACTAGCTCCCCTCTTCAACACAGATGGGAGGGTTCTCCTGCTTGAAGGGGCGAGCACCTTCTACCCTGGCTGAGGTTGTATGCTAGCTTTCCCTGACACCCAGGTGGGAGTGTTCTTCTGTCTGGAGAGCCTAGTCCCTGCTACCCTGGCTGTGGTGGTATACAGCCTCCCCCTGGCCCCCTGGTGGGAAGGATCTCTCGACTGGTGTGGCAAGTACCCTCTACACTGGCTGCAGTGGTATATGACCTCCACCCGATATCCAATGTGAGGGGACTCCCGCCTGGATGGGTAAGTCGCCTCTACCCTGGCTAAGGTTCCCTGAGCCACCCAGGCGGAAGGGAGGGTTTTCCCACCTGGAGTGGCGAGTCCCCTCAATTCTGGCTGCTACTGTAGTATAGGAGCTCTGGTGACACCCACGTGGGAGGAGTCTCCTGATTGGAGGAGCGAGTCCCCTTCACCCTGGATCTGGAAATATAGGAGCTCCCCCCCATACACAGCGGGAAGGGGACTATTGCCTTGAGGGGCGAGTCCCCTCTACAATGGTTGCGGATGGATAAGAGCTCCCCCTGACAACCAGGTAAAAGGTGTTTCCAGCCTGGAGGGGTGAGTCCCTGCTATCCTGGCTAAAGTGGAATAGAAGCTCGCCCTGGAACCAAATTGGAGTGGTCTCTTGTCTAGAGAAGCATGTCCACTCTCCCGGGCTAATGCAGTATAAGAGCTTCTCTTGACACCTAGGTGGGAGGGGTCTTCTGCCTGGAGGGAAGATTCAGCTGTCCTCTGGCTGCTGCTGTATAGGAGCTCCCCCAGACACCCAGGTGGGAGGGTCTCTGGCAAGTAGGGGCAAGTCACCTCTACCATGGCTACAGCATATCCGAGCTTCCCCTGCACCATAACCTTGTGGAATTTGTCTCCAATATGCAGGGGCGAGTCCCCTCTACCCTGATTGCTACAGTATAAGAGCTCCTCCTGACACCCTGGTGGGAGAGGTTTCCCGTCTGGAGGGGCAAGAAACCTCTACCCTGGCTGGTGTGGTATATTACCTTTCCTGACACCCATGTTGGAGGAGTCTTTCACCTGGAGGGGTGAGTCCCTCTTAGCCTGGCTAAGGTGTTATTCAAGCTCCCCATGACACCCAAGAGTGCAGGGTCTCCCGTCTAGAGGGGCGCTTCCCCTCTACCCTGGCTGTGGCAATAAAAGAGCTCCCTCTGACACCCAAGTGGGAGGGGTATCCAGCCTGGAGGGACAAATCACCTCTATCCTGGCTGTGACATCTACCTGGTGTCCCCCTGACACCCAGGTAGAAAGGGTCCCCCTCCTAGAGCAGCAAATCCCCTCTACTCTATGTGTGGAGGTATACAAGCTTCCCCAGACACCCAGATGGGATAGGTCTCCGGCCTGGAGGGGCAAGTCCCCTCTACCCTGATGGTGGCAGTATAGAGGCTCATTCCAGCAGTCAGGTGGGAGGGGTCTCCTACCTCAAGGGGTGAGTCCACTCTACTTTGGCTGGTGTCATATAACAGCTCCCAGGACACCCATGTGGGAGGCATCCCCGGACTTGAAGGGCGAGGCCACTCTACCCTGTCGGCAGAGGTATAAGATCTTCCCCAGACACCCAGGTGGGAGAGGGTCTCCCGACTGGAAGGACAACTCCCATCAAACCTGGCTGCATTGGGATAGGAGCTCCCCTGACAACAAAATGGGTGGTCTCTCACTTGGAGGGGCCAGTCCTTTCTACCCTGACTGCGGTGGTATATGAGCTCCCCTTGACACCCAGGTGAGAGTTGTCTTTGCCTGGAGAGGCAAGTCCCCTCTAACCTGGCTGTGCCGGTATACAAGATCCCCTAGACACCCAGGTGGGAGGAGTCTCCTGCCTGTTGATGGGAGTCCTCTCTACCCTGGCTGTGGCAGTATACAACCTCCCCCTGACACCCCGGTGGGAGGTGTCTCTCGCCTGGTGCAGCAAGTACTCTCTACACTGGCTGCAGTGATATATGAGCTTTGCCCACACCCAGATGGGAGGGGTCTCCCTTCTAAAGGGGCAAGTCGCCTCTACCCTGGGTAAGGTGGTATACAAGCTCTCTGAGACACCCAGGTTGAAGGGGTCTCCCGCCTGGAGAGGTGAGTCCTCTCTACCCTGGCTGCTGCAGTACAGGAGCTCTCCTGACACCCAGTTGGGAGGTGTCTCTCCCATGGATGATAGAGTCCCCTAGACACTGTCTGTGGTTGTATAGGAGGTCCCACTGACTCCCAGGTTTTAGGTGTCTCGCGACTGAATGGGCGAGCACCCTCCTCCTTGGATTTGTATATATATATGAGCTCCCCCCCACACCCATGGGGGACTTGTCTCTTGCCTTGAGGGGAGAATCTCATCTACAATGGTTGTGGTGGGATAAGAGCTCCCCCTGACACCAGGTGAAAGGGTTCTCCCACCTGGAGTGGTGAGTCTCTGCTACCCTGGCTGCAGCCTTGTTCCAACACAGAGGTGGGAGGGGTCTCCCACGTGGAGGTGTATCTCCCCTCTACCCTGGCTAAGACAGAATTCAAGCTCGCCCTGGCACTAAGATTGGAGGGGTCTCTCACCTGGAGGGGTGAGTGAGCTCTCCCCTGGTTGCTGCTATATAGGAGCTCCCTGAGACACCCAGGTGGGAGGGGTCTCCTGGCTAGCCGTGCCAGTCTCTTCTATCCTGACTGCAGTGGTGTAGGAGCTCCCCTGATACTTTTCTTATCTTAGAAATTTAGCCCTCTCTGTGAAGCCCAGCTCAAGGCTAAAGGCCTTGTTTACATATTTTTGTGAAAAACTAGTAAGGGGGTATCCAGCACCTGGAGTGCTGATTTTTTTTTACATCTAGTTGACAAGTAAAACAGGGCAACATTAAAAGCTGAGGTTTATCTACATTACATTTTTCTGTAGCGATTCTTTGCTGACAGTTCTAAAATCAGTCATGGAGAAGATTTCTGGAAAAAGTCAGTTAAGACTTTTCTGTGGGCCTGAGTAGGGATGGGAAAGATGGGAATTTGGGTCTGAGAGAAGCTAGGGTGGATCTAAGAATGAGGAAGATGATTTAAAAAAATAATGGAAAAGGGATTTGGGATTTTCCCTATCAACAAAAACTTGAGCAGTAGAACAGGTAGAGCAGAGGGGAGGATTGGAGTGAATATCCCAAAATGCCTGTAAGGACATTAAATTCTTAGTAATATGTTTTCAGTGATGACAAAGCAACTTTAAAGACCATTTTCACCAGATATCAGTAGGGGTCTGAGGACTCTCCTAAGCTACTGAGCTTTGAGTTAACTGGTAAGAGGACATAGTAGGACCAGGTGTGGGCACTAACAGGAGGAAAGAGGAGTGGGTGGGTGGAGGGATAAGTTCAGTTCCTGCTACCTCAGCAAGGGGGAAAAAGGTTTGAGTAAGGGCAGTTGTTTGGGTTTTTGATCTAGTAATTGGAGCAGAGAAAGCAGGTTATTGTGTTTGGGGAAATGGTAGAGGATCTGGAGCAGTAGGTTGAGTGTCAGGTGCCAGGTGATAGGATGGAGGTTCATCAGCAGGGTCAAAAGTAGTGGATGAGTCTGGAGGAGAAGAAGATTGGGTATCGGTGGTTCTGGGGGTTGGTTTGCAAGCTAGAAATAATTGTAGAAGTTTGAAGATGTGCAGAGAGCAGAATTGGATTGGGGCAAGAAAAAAAGCTTGGACATAGGGGCTCTTTACCCATATTTTTGAGTGCTCACAGTAATTGTAAAGATCCCTTAGAATGGATTGATCCAGAGACCCAAAAGTGGGTTATATATTTGGTTGTCTAGGGGATAAGTGGGCCAATCCTGGGTGCTATATTTGATCAATATTTTCGGTTTGATATCTGGTGTCTAGGAAAGGGTTTTGAGGTTATCCAAGAAGCATTTTAATGGAGAGCTAACTGGCAGAGAGGACACATTACCCATTTTGCAAACATAGTATAAGGGAAAGGGAAGAGGTCACAAACTTAGTATAGGGTAGAAGGAAGGAGACACAAAGGTAGTGTAAAGGACAGAGAGGAAACTGATTTATTGACAAAAGGGTCATCCCTGCTAGAGCCAAAAATCAGGAGTGCCTAGTGGCAGGTTCAAGCTGCAGAGATTTGTTGTCACATAATCCTGAAAATAGAGTCTCCCACCCTGGAACAGGCAGGAGCCATGGGAGAACTTGGCCAAGGCCTTTTGGGACCACTGATGGAGAGGCCAGAGACTCCCAGGGCCAGAAAGAGGGAAGGAAGAGAGGAAGGTAATGGTAAATGTATCTCTAGCAGCCAAGTCTTAAAGGTGCGAGGAGTAGGAATTTATGAGACCCATCAAAACCGTGAAGATCTCGGTAGAGTGCGATATTTAGTTCTCTGTTATGTGTTCCCAGAGTTTACAAGGTCCTTTGAGGGTGACCTACAAAACCTATGCTGGTAAAGCAGCAGCTGGGAAGGGAAGGGAAATAATTTTTAACTGAAGTGTCTAATCTGCTCAAGGAAAGAGGCCCTGATGGACACAGTGGCCTTGAAGTCTGTGATGGGGTTCTTTCCTCCCCACAAGTGGGCAAAGAGGTTTGCTGGAAGATGAAATTTCAAATCCTCCAGACACCACCATTGGGTTTAGGACTATAGGAAGGGGAAAATCACCAATCAAAGGCCCAGAGTGCATGTAGTTCTGGCAGTCAAGAAAGTGGGTTCAGGTCATCTGGTGAGTGGTACTTCTGGAGGAAGAGGGACCCAAAAGTGAATTTTAACCTTCTTCCCGGGTTTCACCAACATTGAAAAGAAAATGACCACAAAAGTTAGGAGTGACCACTGCTATATTGTAGCAGTGAAAAAGAAGAGAAAAAAGAGAGAGAAAGAGAGAGAGCAAGTAAAGAAAGAGAGAGCAAAGGGGTGTGAAAGCCAGAGAGGGAAACAGAGCAAGAGAAGCGGGCCCAGCAGGAGGGAGTTTTTATAGCCAAATTCTAATGGGGTCTCTGGTCTACAAGCTGCCTTATTGGCAGACAATGAATAGATCATACTATAGTCGCTAAGGGTGTCATCTTCTGCCTTCAGGCAGATGGGGCAAGGGTCAGATGTGGGTTTCTGTTGCACCAGACAGGTGGGGGTCAAGGATCAGCCTTGAGTGGGGTTGAGTATTCAGACTTTATGCAAACAGGTGATAAAGGACCAAACAAAGGGGAGGGGGTGAGTGTGTGGGTTATCCTGCAGCTAGCGTTTGTTCAGATGTCCTGCAGACAACTTAGATCAGCCTGTCCTGCACCTAACAAGGGGAAGTGGATATAGGCCACAGCCAGGATATTGGGGACTCACCCCTCCATGCACAAGAACCCTCCCTCCTGGGTGACCTGGGGAGCTTGATTACTACATCAGCCAAGCTAGAGGGGAAACCCCCCTACAGGTAGGAAACCCTTCCTACATGGGTATTTGTGGGGTGAGCTCCTATACGGCTAGAGTTAGGGTAGAGGGAATATGCCCTTGTAGGTTGAAGACCCCTCCCATAATGGCATACTCGGAACTCTTATATGTCAAGAGGTAAAGTAGAGGGGACTTGCCCTTCCAGGTGGGATACCCCTCCCACCTGGTGTCAGGGGGGCTTCTATACTGCCAATGCCAGGGTAGAGGGGAATCGCCTCTCTGTGCAGGAGACCATTCCTACCTCTGTGTAGGTGGTGTTTGTCTACTGCCTTAGCCTGGGTAGAGAACACTTGCCTTTCCAGAGGGATAACCTTCCCGACTTGTTATCTGGGAGAAATTGTATACTGCCACTGCCAGGGTAGAGGGGACTCATTGTTCCAGGCAGGAGATCATTGACTCCTGAATGTCAAAGGGAGCTCATACAATTACGCAGCCAGTGTAGAGGGGACTCGCCCCTCCAGTAAGGAGAGACCATTATCAGGGTGTTGGGTGGAGCTCCTATACCACCAGAGCCAGGGGAGAGGGGACTCAACCCTCTAGGTGAAAGATCTTTTCCACATTTTTGTAAAGGGAGTTCATATACTGCCACAGGCAGGGTAAAGGGGACTCACCATTAGAGGCAGGAAACCAATTCCACCTGGGTGTAGGGGGGGAGTCCCTATACTATTACAGCCAGGGTCAAGGGGATTTGCCTCTCCAGGCTAGAGACCCTCTCACCTGGGTGTCAGGGGAAGATCCTTTACCGCTAGAGACAGGGTTGAGGGGACTCTTCCCTACAGGTGTGAGACCCATCCAACCTGGATGTCAGGCATAGCTAGTAAACCAGTGCAGCCATGGTAGTGGGGACTCGCCTCTTCAGTTGGAAAAGCTTTCCACCTGGGTGTGGGGGGAAGCACGTATACTGCTCCAGCCAGGCAGGAGACCCTTCTCATCTGGGTATGGGGTGGGGCTCTTATAATCCAGAAGCCAGGGTAAAGGAGACTCACCATTCCAGGTGGAAGACCCCTCCCACCTGGGTCTCAGGAGGAGCTCCTATACAACTGTAGTCAGGGTAGAGGGGACTGGTCCCTTCAGGCAGGAGACCCCTCCAACCTGGGTGTGAAGGGGAGCTCATATACTGTTTTGAACAGTGTACAGGTGACTCAATCCTAAAGGTGAAAGAACCCTCACACCTGGGTGTCCTGGGGGGGTACTCCTATACAGCTGCAGGAAGGGTAGCAGGGACTTGAAACCCCAGGCAGAACATAACTTTCACCTGGGTGTTCAGGGGAGTGCCAATCTTGCAGCAGCCATGGTAAAGGGGAATCGCCCCTCCAGGCAAGAGTCCCCTTCCACCTGATGGTCAGGGGGAGTTCATATACCTCCACAGCCAATGTGGAGGGGACTCACCCCTCTAGGCCAGAGACCACCCAACCTGGGTGAATGAGAGAGTTCCTATATAGCTACAGCCAGTGTAGAGGGGACTTGCTCCTCCAGGCCAGAGACCTTCCCACCTGAGTGACAGGGGAGCTCCTTTACTGCCACAGCCAGTGTAGAGAAAACTCACGCTCCAGGCGGGAGACGTCTCCCTCCTGGGTGTCTGGGAGCTTCTCTACTGCATTAGCCAGGGTCGAGGGTACTCTCTCCTCCAGGCAGGAGACACCTCCCATCATGCTATGTTGTAGGTACTCATATAACTCTGCAGCCAGGAGAGAAGGGACTCACCCCATTAGGCGGAGATCTCGTTGTCAGGAGATCTTATATAACAACAGATGCAGGGAACAGGGGAATCACAATTCCAGGTAAGAAACCACACCCTCCTGTGTGTGTTGGAGGGAGCTCTTATACCACTATAGCAAGGGTAGTGTGCACTCCCCCCTCCAGACAGCAAACCCCACCCACCTGGGTGTAACACACGAGCTTGTATGCAATGTTAGCCAGGGTAGAGAGGACTCCCCGCTTCAGGCGTGACCCCTCCCACCAGGGTGTCTAGGGAGAGCTCCTATACCATCGAAGCCAGGCTATAGGGTATATGCCACTCCAGTTGGGAGATCCATTCCACCTGGCTGTTAAAGGGAGCTCTTATACAGCTGCAGCTAAGGTACAAGGGACTCGCCCCTCCAGGCTCGAGATGCCTCCCACCTTGGTGTTGGAAGGATCTAGTATACCTCCACAGCCAGGGTAGAGGAAACTCGCCCTTCCAGGTTGGAGACCCCTCACACTTGGGTGTCAGGTTGGGGGAGCTCTTATACCACTGAAGCCAGGGTAGTGGGGACTTGTCCCTCCAATAGTAGACCCCTCCCACCTAGGTGTCCAGTTGGGGGGGGCTCATATACAGCCCTAGCCAGGGTAGAGGAGACTCGCCCCTCTAGTCAGAAGAGCCCTTCCTCCTGGGAGTCAGGTTAGCTCTTATAACGCTGCAGCCAGTGTAGCGGGAACTCTCCCCACAAGGCGGGGCACCCTTCCTACCTGGGTGTTACAGGGAGCTTGTATCCCAAGTTAGCCAGGGTAGAGGGGACTGGAGGTGTGAGTCACCTCTACCCTGGCTGTGGATGTTTTGAGCTCCCCCCAACACCCAGGTGTGAGTGGTCTCCCTCCTATAGTTGTGAGTGTCCTGTACCCTGACTACAGTGGTATAGGAGCTTCCCCCAGCACCCAGGTGGGATGGTTCTCCTGCGTGGAAGAGGGAGTCCTCTCTACCCTGGCTGCTGGGCTTTAGGACCTCCCCCGACACCCAGGAGGGAGTGGTCTCCCATCTGGAAGGGTGAGTCCCCTCTCTCCTGGCTGCAGTGGTATTTGGGGAGAAAGGGGAGTAAGGGGAATGGGTGACACAGGGAGAGGAGGGCTCAAGGCCTAGATTCAATGAAGGGTGCCAGGATTGAGGAGCAGGCCCCAGGCTGAAGGAGGCCAAAGCCCCCAGGCAAGGGGCACTGCTACCTTTTTCCAAAGAAAGACCACAGGAGCAAACATCCCAGTTTCAGTCCCTGGCTCTGGTGAGCATCATGGGAAAGGGATCTGGAAAAGGAGCCCAGCAGGAACATGGAAAACAGGAGGGCTGAAGGAGGGTACACTGTGACATGCTGGATAAAGGGTGTTTGTGGGGTGCAGGCCAGGACCACAGAAAACAGCTCAGACTAGGGACCTAGAGGAGGGCCAAGGATATGGGAGAGCATGGAAGAGTGGGGCCAGATAGGCAGGGGCTGCACTAGGGTTTTGAGATGCAGGGAAGCCAAGGGGAGTGGGGAAGTGGTCCCAGCAATGTGCGCAGTTCAAGCCCAGGAAAGCACAGAGCAAGAAGGACCCCCAGAAGCTCAAGAGAGGAGATAGTTGAGGGAATGGAGAGCCAAGGGCCAGCGCTGGAGCAGGTTGCTCAGGACAGTGGATCATGCTGGGAAGGGAAGGCAGGGGATAAAGCAAGGGGGAGGGAGGCACAAGGCCCAGCACCACTACCAGGTGTCAGGGTTCCTGGTGCTGACAAAAGGGCCTGGGGAATGCAAGTAACCCAATCAAGGTGAAGGTTCCGTTTCCCATAAGGCTCCCTGGCCCAGATGAGGATCAAGGGTAAGGGACCAGGCCAAAGGGCCTGGCAAGAAACAGGGGCCAGGAGGAGTGCAATTAGAGGGCACAGTGGGGGGGGGTCATGGTAGGTGCAGAGAGGGGCAAGAGTAAGGACTCAATCAAGGATCCCAGGTAAGGGACAGATCCCACCAAAATGTATTAGAGACCCAATGATCAGGAGGACCCTGATCCAAGAAAAAGAGGTTGGGTAAGGAGAGGTAGGATCTGTGCTACAATGAGGACATAGACAGCTGTGTAAAGGGCACAGAAGGGAGTGAGGTAGGGGGCCAATCAAGGGGCACCCAGGTCATATACGACAGGAAAAGACACCAGAGAAAGGAACACAAACCGAGTAATGGATAAGGAGCACAAGCTAGCATCCAGGCCAGGGGACTGTAGAGCAAAGGGTCAGGGTGAAGAATGGGTGAGTTGGCTTACAGGCAGCTTGCAAGGCTAGAGGGCAGGAGAGGGGAGGCATGGACAGTGAAGCAAAATATGGGAGCAATAAACAGGTTAACAGCAGAGTACCCACTGTAGCCGTTAAGCTTTTAAATTTACCTAGGGTTGACAGCCATTTCCCAAAAGCATGTTTGTAACCCAAAGTTGAATGCCCTTCTAGATATGCACTAGCACATGGGCTAGTTCTCTTGTGGTGTTGGCTATATTCTTAACTGTTTGTCTATTGTCATCCATTGGGATGCAACAATCTGAGCTGTTGAACTCTCCACATATTTCTCTTTCTTCAGTCAGTAAGTAATCTAATGCCAAGTGGTTTTGATAGTGAGACACTCGTGTCAGGTATGTTTTTTGGCTAGGAGGTCTAAGACTGTGGCAGTCTGAATATTTGCTATTTCCAGTACAGCTTGTAAGTGAATAGTTCTTTTCAACAGGTAAATAGGAGTTCTATAACTCAAAATGTCATTTTGTGTCCAGGTAGTGGGACCATAAGTGGCAATGATCCTCTGGGTTGGCCAGTTATCTTCACCCCAAGATTTGTTACCTCCTAAATCAAGTTACTTCCCAATGGACCTCTTACGTCTTTCCAAACAGTCATTCATCCATTGCATTCCTTTGGCAGGACATGTCTTAAATGTATGTTTTACCACCTCTTGGTTATAGTGGATTGTCTTGACATATGGTTCACATGATTTCCATGATTGGAACAGAACCTCTTAAGGTTATCACAGGAAACCAAACTAAATAATAGACTAGCAATTTGGTTAGCATAGGTCAAACAGCATAAATTAGCAAAGTGAAACTAGTAACACCAAACAAATCCTAGAAAATTTATATAAGCCAGATAAAAAACAAAAGTTACTTATAGCCCCATGGCTTGGTAGTTAAGTGAAGTCTACTTCCAATTCTTCAAAAGGTGCTCCTCTAAGGTTTGGATTCCTGGTGGGAGCTCTGGCCCCTGACAAGGATTCTTGTGAGCACAAGACTCACATTCTCTTCAAAATATCCAGGTGAAGTTTGTGAGCCAGAGGACATAGAAATTTTTACTCAGAACTGTCTCAAGTGCTGTATGTCCAACGTGTTCTCCTGTGGAACTGTTTGATAAAGACGCATGCTAGATTCTCCAGGATGGCTATGCCGGCTATCACAATATCTCCATAATCCTCTTGGGAGAAAATTTTCTTTTTCAGTCTTAAATGATTTATGTTCATTTTGGGAGTATGTTGGCTCCCATGGTGTCAAATAGTAGGTCAGGCAGAAGGGCAGCCTTTAAACCTAGGACTGGATTTCCTTCTCATTTCTTGCAGACTGTTCCCTGGCCTCTCTTCTGGTCTCCAGATGCTCTGAGAAACAACAGTGTTTCCCTTTCAATGACCTTGCCAATATATAATCACAACTTTCCTGGGAGCCCACAGTGCATCCAAAAGTTTATAAATTTCTTGCCCATACATCATGCCATTTTTTTTTTCTCCTGAGGTAAGGAGCCCCTTTTCCTTAAATAAGGCCCAATGAACATGAAGTGTAGTGAACAGATATTTTGAATCTATGCAAATATCCACACAGACTCCTGCTTTCAACTGAGGGGCTTGAGTCAAAGCAATAAGTTTTGCTTTTTGTGCTGAGATTCCCTGAGGCAGACATTCAGTCTCAACAGTGGAGTCCAGAGTGACCACTGCATATCCAGCAAAACATACACCATCTTTTTAAAAACTACTTCCATATTTGAAGTACTCCACATCAGGGTCCCTGAGGGCTTGTCTGCCAGGTGTGGTCTGCTGGAGAACATTTCATCCATGCCTTAAATACTGTTGTGATCAGGTTGTCCAGGTCCAATGTGAAGCAAGGTTGTTGGGTTCAGAGTCTGGATGACTTCCACATGGATACATGGGTTTTCACATAACATGCCCTGGTATTAACCATTAGTCAACCAATATTGTTCTTTGTACTCTGCTAATATCATCACTGAATGAGGAACCCTGAAAAACAATATTTGTCCCATGGCCAATTTATCAGCTTCCAACACCAGAAACATCTTCTTCCAACACATCTGTGGCTGCAAGGGCCCGTAAACAAGGTGGCCAGTCTTGGGCTACAGAGCCCAGCTCTTTGGACAGGTGTCCATATCAAGACTCCTACAGCTATTCCAGACTGTCCCTAGACATATAGAAATTAAAGCTTTGTGAGGTCGGTGAGCCCTAGTCCAGATGCACTGAGAGTGCTTGTTTAATGTTCTCAAAGGTCTTTTGCTTAAGTGGCCCCCATATTAAAGAATCCCATTATCCCCCTTTATGGATTCACACAGGGGTTTCCTATAGCTGAAAGTTGGTGATCCATATATGGCTGAATATGGTAGCCCCAGGAATTCTCTAGTCTGATGGCAGGTTGAAAGGAATGAAATTGAGCAGATTTCCTGTTTCTTTTGAGGCCCAATAGCTATTGTCTGTTCTGTTGCTGAGTCAGATGGTAACCAAATTATTTGATGTTTTTCTTGGTATATATGGGCTTTAAAGTCAGAGTCCAGTACTGTCCCAAGGATTGTGTCCTCAAGCCCCTGGGAGGAACTGTCATTTAGGGAAGGGGAGAGTATCTGAATCTTCTGTCACTTTAAGATGCAGGAATTTTTTTGTTATTTCCCGGTATAGGTTCTTGGCTGCTAGGATTTTCCAACTCTCAAATCTAATGAAACTTTTAGCAGAGATCAATGACCTGGGACATCATTTTTATAAAAGACACCTTTGACAATCTCAGCATGGGCCGTCTGCCATGGTTGGAGGGCAGGTTCCCTGCAGGTCCTGGTATGACAGCCACATTGTGCTCACCTAGGTGTTGCTCTTTGTCTGCATGGCTTTCTCCTCTTGACAGGTGGGAGCCTGCTCTAATTGTTTATAGTAGTTGCCTCACTTATGTTTTTGTTTACTATGCCTGGTGCATGTGGCTCTGTGTCCCTTCCTGTTGATGGCTCACAGCATGTGGCTTGAAACCAGGGTGGCATGTCCTTTTGGAGTGTGCACAAAATGGCCCACTATCAGGTATTTCTAGTTCACTTTGGGCTTGTAGCAGCTGTGCCCTCCTGAGTTGCTGGGTCCCATGCATAATATAAAATTGAGTGTGTCTATCAGACCGCTGCCATATTTGTCAATCATCAATTTCAAATCAATTGGGAAGAAACTGAAAGTAAGGGTTTAGGCCAAAGGCTGGGGAAAAGCATTTATTACTTCTCTGTTCAAGGCTTAGCATTTGAGCATGGCAGTAGGTACTTGCCTGCTGGGGCCACTTAAGCCTTCTACTTTTTTCTGGCTGTGCTTTTTTTCCTTATAAACATTTGGACCATTGACTTTGTTCTAGTGAGGCCACACCTTTGAGTGAACTCTTGTTTATGGTGAGGGCAGGTGTAAGGAGATCCATCATCCTCTTTATCTTTTTGGTCTGCCTGTCTTTGAGCCTTTGGGTCTCCATTGAGGAAAACTCTGGTGGTCATCTTCATCAGCTATCTGGTACACTTCTCAGTAAAGCCAGTTTGTAATTTTTGGCAAATGCCACTCTGAGCCTGTTCCACAAAGGCTGCATTGGTCACCTGTTGCTTGAGACTCTACATCTCTTCCCTGACAAATTTGCCTTGTGGCAATTATGCTTGTATAGTGCCCTTCCTCTCCTGGGCACCTCTGGGCAGGGAGAGGGTCAGCAGTGGCAAAGGCCTGGCAACTTAGCTCTGAGTCAGGTGGGCACAACACTTTTGATCATTACTCTTTTGATCAGTTTCATAAGGCAGAGAGGGCTTAGGCAGATATGGGGTCCAGAGAAATGTTCAAGGTTATCAAAGATGCAAGAGCAAAGATGCCATAGCAGCGGGATGATTTTCTTGGATCTATTTGTCTGCAGATGGGCTCTGGCTTAAACATGGGCTTAGGTCTGGCTCCGATTCCTTCTAACTCTTGGGCACAGTTTCTTTCTTACTTTTTTCTCTTACACTTCCTATGAAAGGTTCTTGATATCTATTTATTTTTATCACTTCTTCAAATCTAATGAAATTTGTTGGGGAACACTCCTAGGTCTTGATAATAGGCTGCATCAGGTCAGATATGGTCCAGGTTTTCCTCTTGTAGCAAGAAGTATGAGTGCCATGGTGAGTGCAATGGTGGTGAAAGGCTGGCAGACAAAACTGCTTTGTTTCCCTCAGATGTTTCTCTGGTAAATATGGGCACGTTCTTTAGTGCCTTGCAGGGGCATCTTGAGTGCTCTCATCTGGGTTGTGGCTATGCTCTTGGGATAAATCTCCCACCTTAATCTTGGAAGGTGAAAGAGTCTTTGGATCTAGGAAACCTTTGACTCTGAGGACACAAAAGAGGAAGGAATTGCCAGTATTGGGGGCCATCATTTGTTGCTTTTGAGGATGCCAAGGATGAGGGGACAGTTTTCTGTCCAAGTTGTCTTTGTGAAGTTGGGTAGAGTGGCAAAAAAGTGGTGGGTCCTCTCTGTCTCATGGGGAAAACTGTTTCCATTCCTGTTTTTCCTCCATCAGATATTCTGGTTAGCTGCTTTTCACTGTTCTTAGAGACCACTAGGCTCCTAGTTAACATCAGCTTGGACTGTCCATCTAGACAGGCTATCAACCAAGGTTGCTGTTTCTGTACTATCTCTTGACAGCAATAAATGTAAGAAAAATGGTTCAGGGACTGAAACAATAATCAAAAGGACCTCAGCAATGATTCTCTCACCTGAAGAGCCTTCTAGTGCCCAGCCCACAACTTGGGTGGGCCATTCTAATTAGGAGAGTATGCTATATTTGTGAACTGTGTTTCACCCCATAGTTACCAGGAAAACCTTCCTAAAGGTTTCTAAGAAACATTCAGAAGACTCAATTTTTTTTGTGTGTGCCTCCAATGTTCGAGCCTGCATTGGCGTCACACATTTAGGTCAAGACTAGCTTTGTCCATCTCAGGCCGTTCCCCTTGCAGGGACTTAGGGCCCTGATTGAATTGTGGGTTGGCATTAACCCCCGACCTGGAGTTTTCACCTAGATGTTGGTTGGTGAAATCCCACCATAGATTGTATGAGGAGCCATAAAACCTTGGATCAGGACTCCACACTCGCTTCAGCCCTGGGATTGGTTAGGAAACCTTCCCTTTGTCTGTCTCATTGGCATAATTTTCCCACAGACATGGTCAGAAAAAAAAATCTATACTGCCCAAATTCCAACATTTCCAAACCAAACAAAAAGAGGGTCATGTTTTCCCCTCTGCACACTGAACCTGAACATAGTCTACTTGGGCAACTTCCCTCGTCTGTTTCAGCTCCAATCATTTTGGAGAATACTCAGGATCCAACAGAGGTTGATCAAGCCTCTATTCCACCCTCCTAGGCCTCAAAGGGGAAGTATTGTGGGCTTCAAAAAAAATGGACCCAGGTTCTAACTGTTCATTTGGGCAGTGCTTTAAAACCCTAATTCTGTTTCCTGCTGCCTGTGGGTCCCTTTGTGCTCTGGTGTGGCAACCCCAGGGTGCTGGGTCAGTCAATCCTCCGTCATGCCAAGAGCAGCCTGAATGCACCCAGGGGAATGTTGTCCACCACCGACCCATGGAAGTGGGTCCCTGCCGCAGTCTGGCTGGGCACAAAATCACGAGCCACCACACAGCTTGTAGATTCAAACAGCAACTCTTTATTCCCGAACTCACACCAGCCGTATACAGACACGTTCTGGGGAAATCCACGTTCTCTGCCCAAATCCACGTTCTCTCCCAAATTCACCTCCACTGGGCTTCTGTCTCCCAAAATATACTGTCTGAATCCCGTGAGAACTCAAGGGGAACTTAGGCAGCAGGATACGCCCTATTCCCAGCAGGAATAATCTTAAACCTTAAACCTGGAACCTAAACTGGGAACGCCCTAAACCCGATTATGTTAAACCGGGAACACCCTAATCCGCCCTGGTCCTTGAGCAAGGTCAACTACATTCAATGTCACTGCAAAATGTCAGCAACATGGGGTACGCTGGCAAGGAAATTGTCATACCTACTTGGCTAATGGCTCCCAGCAGGTCCCCAGATACAAGAGAGACACAATACCCTTCCCCACCTTGTCTGTCCCATCTGTGTCCCCACAAATGTTGTAGGGACAAATGAGGCAAGGCACTGAACATAGCTGGAAACAGTTGTATTTGGCTGCAGCCAGGCTCAGAAGGCACAGCTTTTGCTGTAATCAATCAATCCAATGAAACCCGAGTTCAGGTAGTTTCAGAATTTTATACCCAGCATGTAAGGAAAGGGGTTCAGAAATTCACAGTCTGAAAAAGATCACATAAAATCAGCTTTATCTTTCACTGTTTTAGGCATGTTAACTCTTCAAGGACAACTCCTGAGATGGGAAAAATTTCTTTTCCCCATTTTTCCTCTCCCTACCAGTTGTTAACATGGAGCCCGGTTGGTGACATGTCTTAAAAATGTAGACATCTCTATGCAGCCCAGCTCAAGGCCACCATCCTTGTTTGCAAATTTCTACACACTATTATAATGGATATGTTTGTGAAAACTAGTAAGGGGTTCCCAGTACCTGGAGTGCTGGTATCTTCTCAGTCAGTGGCCAAGTAAAACAGAGCAATAGGAAAATAGAAAGTTAATCAACATTGAACTCTTTTGCAGAGAATCTTTTGCTGACAGTCCTAAAAATAGCCATGGTGAAGAATTCTGGAGAAGCCCAGTTAAGACTTTTTGTGGAGGAAGAGTGTGACACTTCAATACAAGGAGAACAGGAGGGACTCAATAAAGGGGTTTGAAATCAAGGAAAAGGGACAGGGTCCTGGAGAAGGGGGTCCTAAAGCAAGTAGCCAGGCCCAGGAATGGAGGTCAAAGTGCATTGGCCTGGGAAAGGGTCCCATGGAAATGGACAGGGCTAGGAAGGAAAGGGAGGAGAGAAAGGGGCATGATTGGGGAGGGATACGAGGGCTCAAGGCCCAGGTCCACTGATGAGTGTGAGAGTTGGGAAGCAGAGACCAGGCTGAGGGAGGATAAAGGGTCCAGAAAAAAGGGGAAGTGCTACATTTTCCCAAAGAGAGCCTGAAGGACCAAATTCCAGGTACAGTACCTTGGCCCTGGTGAGCATCCTGGTTAATTGATCAGGAAATGGGGCACAACAGGGACAGTGACAACAGGAGGACCCAAGGAGGGCATAGCAATAAATGCTGAAGGATGCCTGTTGATGTGATACCAGGCTAGAAACCTAGAGGAGGGCCCCACCCTGAAAGATCAGGGATGGGCGAGGCCTGCATATGAAGGCGGCGTTAGGGTTCTGCCATGCAGGGAAGCCAAGTAGAGCAGGAAAGCAGCCCAAACAAGGGTAAAGAAAAGAGCAAGAGCCATCAGAGGCTCAAGTGAGGTGACAGGCCAGGGAATCGAAAGAAAAGGGGCAGGTCTGGGGTCAGGGTATCAGGACAGTGGACAAGGCAAATGAGGGAAGGCAGGATATATAGCAGTTGGGAAGCAGGCACCAGGCCCAGGGCCATTGCCATGACTCAGGTTTCCAAGAGTAGCACCAAGTGCCCAGGGATAGCAAGTGGCCCAGGCTAGAGACAGGGCTCTCTTTCCCATGAGGTGCCCTGACCTGATGGGGGCCTGGAAAGGGATGAGAGCCATGAAGAGGATGATGGGAGGGCAGGGTGGGGGGTCGAAATGGGTGCAGAGAGAGGCAAGAGTCAAGACGCAAGCGAGGATCCCAGGCAAGGGACCGATCCCACCAACAGAGCATTAGAAACCCAAGAAGCAATATGCCAGTATTCCAGGGGAAATCACGAGTGGAAGGGGAGGCAGGGTTGATGCTAGGATGTGGAAACAGAGGGCAGAGCAAAGGGAACCCAGTGGAATGCATTAAGGGGCCCAAGCAAGGGACGCCAGTTAATCCCCAACACAAATTGACACCTTGAGATGCCACGTAACAAGAGGAATACAGTCTTGGGCTCAGAAAAGCAGCGAGTTCCAGAAACTGGAGTGTGAAATGTCAGGGTTAGGAATGACTGGGTTAGGTTAGGGCATCATGCAAGGATAATGATAGTGGAGGAAAGGCAGATTATTACACAGGGTAAGGTCAGCAGATAGCCCAAGTCCACTGCCAGGTGTCAAGGTTTGGAAAGGGAAGGGCACCCAGGCGAGGGGCAGGGCTATATTTCTCATAGTGAGCCTTCAGGGCCCAGAGGCCAACCAATTCCAATCGATTGCCCCAGGTGAGTAGAACCTCAGAGAGACCAGAACCAAAGAAGGGCCAAAGAAGGGCACTGTTAGGGGATACGTTGCATGGGGAATTGGAGGCGGGGTCTGTGGGGAGCCAGGACACCTTCGAGGATCCCTGGCTAGGGAGAAACAGTGGGAGGGGTGGATCTGCACAGTGGCAGGATATCACAGTACAAGGAGAATAGATGGAAGGCCTGGTGGTCGAAAAAATGGGCCTGAAATCACGGGACAGGGACAGGATTCTTGAGAAGTGCATCCAGGTATTCAAGCAAGAGATAAGGCCAATAAATTGAGAGCCAAGTGGCAGCACCTAGACTGGTGTCTCATGACAATGCAGAGTGCTGGGGAGGGGAGGGAGAATAGAAATGGGATTGGGTGGCACAGGGAGACAAGGGCTCAAAGACCAGGTCCACTGCTGGGTGTTAATGTTGGGGAGTAGGGTGCCACAGTCCGGCTGGGAAAAATAACTGGGAGGTGACAAGCAACTTGAAGGTTGAAGTGGGAACTGCTTTATTGCAGAGCAGCAGATATATATATATATATATATATATATATATATATATAACTGATTACACACACCTTGACTCAATTAGCATCATCTAGATACAGCACTCATCCAATAAGGAAGGAATCCCCATCATCTTAATGGCACGGTGGCATTGCCTCACAAACCACTCCTCCTGGCAAACTGCCAGGCACCATGTCAACTTTATTGCAGCCCCCAACATCTTCCCCCTTTTGTTTTATTAGACAACATGTATGTGGTTTAGGGACTGTGCGTGTTTTAGGTTGTCCAATGCTACATATGGTCCTTATCCGTCATTGGATGGTCTGACCTCAAATCGTCAGCCTCCTGGCTTAGGTTGGTACCATTGTATTTGGATCTTACCTATCTTTGACTACCAGCCCAATATATTTAGTCATACTTGTGGATCTGTGTAATCTATACAAACACCATAAACACCCTGCCACAAGCAGAAAGAGGAGAATACAAAATGCCACAATTCCAAGACATTGACATCTCAAAGTGAGAAGCCCTTGGAAAAATTGTACCACCGATGACACCATCAGCAAAGATACCCTGGTACTATTACAATTATAAATAGATTAGTTCATAATGCATATAAGTGATACACATTCCAGGTAAGTTCTCTAAGCAGCTTAAAACAGAGGAATCCATTAATATGTCTATTCCTTCTTAAAGTATTGATGTACAGTTTCTGTGATAGCTATCGCAGAAGTGGCAGCAGTAGCAGAAACAGCAACAGCTGTGATGATGGTAGCTGTAATTCCGAAGTCTCATTTGATTTTTCAGTAATACTGGAAATTCTTCTATTTTTGTCTTCACCGGCACTGGGATAAAGGTAGGAATTCTTGTAATGATGGCTAAAGAAAATTGTGTAGCATTCCAGCAGGCACTAAGAAAACAATTTTCTGAAAAAATTTACTACATTATCCTGAACAGAATTATTAGATATAATGAAAAGGAAAGGTGAGAGAAAACAAACAGATCTGTTAGCCTCCTTTTTTGTTCACATTTTAAAATAATCCTTGTAAATTTCTGAATTTTGGTAGTTTATTTCATAGACATCAACATTTTATTAGTTTTTTTTTGTTGTTTTTGAACACCTAGAAAAACTTGTAAGCTTAATTTTAAAGACATCTTTACTTTCATCTGTTTACCCAATTAAAATTAAACTGTTTAAATAACGTGAATAAAAGATATTTGGATCCATTTTTTTTTTAATTTTCATGAGCGCTCCTCATATATGATATATGGACATACGTACATACAGACTTACAACACATAACACAAGTGTGCACACATAACACAATAGTAGAGGCCTTGTAGCTTTTTCACAGGTGAAATCTCCATTGCAATGTTTAAAAACTCCACAGTTGATCAAAACATAGAACTGATCAGAAAAACATTAACCTAGATTTGTATAAGCTAAAAAATAAAATAGAACTCTATAATGTGGGAGAGGGCATAATAAAATAGATATTGAAAAAAGCATCCTGGCTACCACCTGTGTTTGACTCTTCTTTTCATATCTCATCCTTTTATCTGAAACTTGCATATGGGTTTGGAGGTATTCCCACAAGTAAGTCTCAATTTTTTTTTTTTTTTTTTTTTTTTTTTTTTTTTTTTTTTTTTTTT